>NW_021820712.1:215504-268768 GCF_901001135.1 Rhinatrema bivittatum
CTCGGGGGGGTGGGGGGAGAGGAAGTGAGTGAGAGAAAGAGAGAGAAGCAGCCAGCCAGCCTGTGTGTGATGAGAAAACTGGTCAGAGAGCTGAGTGTGTGTGTGTTGTGTGGTGTGTGTGTGAGAGACAATGAAGTGATTGCTCAGGGAGATAACTGATGTGTATGTGAGAGTGTGAGACAGTCAGGGATGTGACTGATGTGTGTGTGTGTGTGAAAGAGAGAAAAAGCATGGAAGTGAAAGTCTGGATATGTGAGAAAGCATGGGCGTAAGAAGCCTGGTGTTGTGTGTGTGTGTGGGGGGGGGGTTTGTGAAAAAAAGCATGGGAGTGAGAAACCTGGGTGAGTGTGCATGCATGAGGGAGAGAGACTGGTTGGTAAGATGACGGTGACTGATGTGTGTGAGAGAGAGAAAAAGCATGGAAGTGAGAATTCTGGGTATGTGAGAAAGCATGGGTGTAAGAAGCCTGGTGTTGGGGGGGGTGTGAAAGAAAGCATGGGAGTGAGAGACTTGGGTGAGTGTGCATGCATGAGAGAGAGAAACTGGTTGGTAAGGTGACGGTGTGTGAGAGAAAAAGACTGCTGTGTGTGAATGTGAGAGAAAGAATGTGATTCAGGGAATGAGAAGCCTGTGCATGTGGAGTGAGCATGGGAGAGAAAGTGATTATGGGAATGAGAAGCCTGTGCATGTGAAGAGAGTGAGCATGGGAGTGAGAAACCTGGGTGTGTGTGAGACACATCATGGGAGTGAAAAGCCTGTATATCTGAAAGAGAACATGGGAGTGGGAAGCCTTTGTGTGTGTGTGTGTGTGTGTGGTGTGTGTGTGTGTGTGTGTGTGAGAGAGAGAAGAAGAAAGTGATTATGGGAATGAGAAGCCTGTGCATGTGAAGAGAGTGAGCATGGGAGTGAGAAACCTGGGTGTGTGTGAGACACAGCATGGGAGGGAGAAGCCTGTATATGTAAGACAGAACAGGTGACTGGTATGTGTTTGTGTGTATGTGAGAGAGAGAAAGAAAGTGATTATAGGAATGAGAAGCCTGTGCATGTGAAGAGTGAGCATAGGAGTGAGAAAGCTGGGAGTGTGTGAGACACATCATGGGAGTGAGAAGCCTGTATATCTGAAAGAGAACATGGGAGTGGGAAGCCTTTGTGTGTGTGTGTGTGTGTGTGTGTGAGAGAGAGAGAGAGAGAGAAAGAAAGTGATTATGGGAATGAGAAGCCTGTGCATGTGAAGAGAACAAGCATGGGATTGAGAGACTGGTAATGTGTGTGTGTGTGTGTGTGTGTGAGAGAGAGAGAGAGAGAAAGTGATTATGGGAATGAGAAGCCTGTGCATGTGAAGAGAGTGAGCATGGGAGTGAGAAACCTGGGTGTGTGTGAGACAGCATGGGAGGGAGAACCTGTATATGTAAGACAGAACAGGTGACTGTGGTGTTTGTGTGTATGTGAGAGAAAGAAAGTGATTATAGGAATGAGAAGCCTGTGCATGTGAAGAGTGAGCATAGGAGTGAGAAAGCTGGGAGTGTGTGAGACCATCATGGGAGTGAGAAGCCTGTATTATTTTTTATTTATTTGAGTTTTTCTATACCGGCATTCACGGAATTCGTATCATGTCGGTTTACATAAACCGAGGGGTGATCAATACATTAAAAAACGTGCATAAATATAACAAGAGAGTATACCTTTACAAATTATAACAAGTGCGCAGAAAAATCAGTTACAATAAAACAAGGATGGTTCTAACTGGGAGAAGAAGAAGAGAGGATGATAGTAGTTAACAAGAAGTAGAATGTGCAGTGTTTGGTAAGTCTGTATATCTGAAAGAGAACATGGGAGTGGGAAGCCTTTGTGTGTGTGTGTGTGTGTGTGTGTGTGTGTGAGAGAGAGAGAGAGAGAAAGAAAGTGATTATGGGAATGAGAAGCCTGTGCATGTGAAGAGAACAAGCATGGGATTGAGAGACTGGTGAGTGTGTGTGTGTGTGTGTGTGTGTGTGTGTGTGTGTGTGAGAAAGAGACAGAGAAAGTGATTATGAGAGTGAGAAGCCCATATATGTAAGTAGAAACACGGGAGTGGGAAGCCTGTGTGTGTGTATGGTATGAGAGAAACTGTTCAGGAAGGTGACTGGTGTGTGTGTCAAAGACTGTTTGGGAGATGATTGGTGTGTGAGAGACAGAAACTGGTCATGGGGGCATGACTGGTATGGTGTGTGTGTGTGAGAGACATGGGCACTAAGGAAGAGGACCATAAGTATAGAGCTTAGCTTCTACTGCTGCTTCTGCTGTGTGCTATGGCCTGCATGGAAGAGGAGTAGGACGAGCTGCTGGAGGGGGTAAGTAAAAGTGGCTTTTAAGTTTATTTTTCTTGACTGCCATTTTAATTGTGTGATGTCTGCTTTTTTGAAATATTTTATTGGTGTTTGGAGAATGTTTAATAGTTTTTATGAGTTTTTAATTGTTGGATGTTATTCTGTTCATAGCTGTTTTGAAACATTTATTCTGCTTATTAGTATAGTTTTACAATTATTTCTGTGTGGGGATCTATAGCTGCTTGCTAGTTCTGTTTTCCTAATAAGAGGTGTATTGGTTTTTAGGACCTGATTTAATATTTGTAGTGTTGCCTTTTCATAGATAGGGTTGCTCCTGTTTGAGTGTATTCCATAATACAGGTGTAACTGTGTGCGGATTAGTTTATGTGCATTACTACAGATCCTGGGAGTATGTTAGGTCGGTTGTGTGTCTGTTACCGAGATGAAATATTTTACTTGCATGTAGCGTTTGTATCGGTCTTATTTGTTGTGTTTTCTCAGAGGACATGCATTGGTGGTAAACTGCTGTCTTTTCATAAGTAGGGCTATTGAGCCTGGAAGTAGAAGGAGCTTGAGTTGCTGTTACTGAGATGACACCAGAACAAGAATATCTTTTTTGTAGGGTGAGTTGTATGGGGAATGTCATAATTCTGCTTTACATCCATTATTGTGGGTCAGGGGGGTTCCCGTGGATGCAAAGTGTACTTTTACATCTAGCCCCGTGACGATCATGGGTCAGTGTGCCATGCATGTGAGAACCTATGGTGAGTTGAGTCACATTCACATTATAAATGTCATAATTAAATGATAAGTGTGCACTAAAATCCAACCCCCTCCATAACCCCGCCCCCATATGACCAAAGCCCCGCCCCTGCCCCAGCCTGCCGGGCCATGGAAAATTGGTCTTGCTTGAAGCCGGTCCCTGGTGCAAAAAAGGTTGGGGACCACTGTAATAGACCTACCAGACCCTATTATAAAGGCAATCTCAACACACCTTCCACAAAACATTCCCTTCGGCAATCCACTAAAGAACGTGCCATATCCAGCCCTGGTCCTCATTCCTGGAATACGATGCCTCCTGATCTTAGACAGGAACAATGCTCTCAGAAATTTAAAAAAAAACTCAAAACTTGGCTGTTTAAGCAAGCCTACCGCTAAACTCAATGTATATCCATCCGCCTCAGCCATATATACCCCTGCTATGTCTTTTATTATCTCATTTGACATCCACACCCCTCCATTCTTCTTCCCACACTTAACAATTGTATATACAGTAACTTCCTTCGTTATCCATATATATTGAAATCACGTTGTTATCTTTTACCCATGTCTTATAGCTAATTTGTTATGACTATAGATATTTATCTCCCATGTTACCCTACCCTAGTTCCATGTAATTTTCTTTTCCATTGGTTAACTGTGTTCGATGTAACCCGGCATGATGTTCTTACGAATGTCGGTAGATAAAAACATTTAAATTTAAAAATAAATAAAAAATCACAGAACATATAGAAAGACATGGTTTAATGGAACAAAGTCAGCATGGCTTTACCCAGGGCAAGTCTTGCCTCACAAATCTGCTTCACTTTTTTGAAGGAGTTAATAAACATGTGGATAAAGGTGAAGCGGTAGATATAGTATACTTGGATTTTCAGAAGGCGTTTGACAAAGTTCCTCACGAGAGGCATCTAGGAAAATTAAAAAGTCATGCGATAGGTGGCGATGTCCTTTCATGGATTACAAACTGGCTAAAAGACAGGAAACAGAGAATAGGATTAAATGGACAATTTTCTCAGTGGGAGTGGACAGTGGAGTGCCTCAGGGTCTGTATTGGGACCCTTACTTTTTAATATATTTATAAATGATCTGGAAAGAAATACGACGAGTGAGATAATCAAATTTGGAGATGACACAAAATTGTTCAGAGTAGTTAAATCACAAGCAGATTGTGATAAATTGCAGGAAGACCTTGTGAGACTGGAAAATTGGGCATCCAAATGGCAGATGAAATTTAATGTGGATAAGTGCAAGGTGATGCATATAGGGAAAAATAACCCATGCTATAGTTACACAATGTTGGGTTTCATATTAGGTGCTACTACCCAAGAAAGATCTAAGCGTCATAGTGGATAACACATTGAAATCGTCGGCTCAGTGTGCTGCGGCAGTCAAAAAAGCAAACAGAATGATTATTAGAAAGGGAATGGTGAATAAAACGGAAAATGTCATAATGCCTCTGTATCGCTCCATGGTGAGACCGCAACTTGAATACTGTGTACAATTCTGGTCGCCGCATCTCAAAAAAGATATAATTGCGATGGAGAAGGTACAGAGAAGGGCTACCAAAATGATAAGGGGAATGGAACAGCTCCCCTATGAGGAAAGACTGAGGAGGTTAGGACTTTTCAGCTTGGAGAAGAGATGGCTGAGGGAGGATATGATAGAGGTGTTTAAAATCATGAGAGGTCTAGAACGGGTAGATGTGAATATTAATTAAGTTGACTTAGAAACTAGCCACTGCTATTACTAGCAACAGTAACATGAAATAGACTTACTTTTTGGGTACTTGACATGTTCCTTTGGCCTGGATTGGCCACTGTTGGAAACAGGATGCTGGGCTTGATTGACCCTTGGTCTGACCCAGTATGGCATGTTATTATGATCTTATGTTCTTAAGAAGATCCCATGCTACTGATGCAATTAATAGCAGTGGCTATTCCCTAAGTAAACTTGATTAATAGTCGTTAATGGACTTCTCCTTCAAGAACTTATCCATACCTTTTTTGAACCCAGCTACACTAACTGCACTAACCACATCCTCTGGCAACAAATTCCAGAGCTTTATTGTGCGTTGAGTGAAAAAGAACTTTCTCCGATTAGTTTTAAATGTGCCCCATGCTAACTTAATGGAGTGCCCCCTAGTCCTTCTATTATCTAAAAGTGTAAATAACCGATTCATATCTACCCGTTCAAGACCTCTCATGATCTTTTTTTTTTTTATTTATTTTTTTTTAATTCTTTAACATAAATACAAGAACAACTTGTCAATATGAAACATACAGATTAGAGATGTGAATCGTGTCCTCGATCGTCTTAACGATCGATTTCGGCTGGGAGGGGGAGGGAATCGTATTGTTGCCGTTTGTGGGGGTAAAATATCGTGATATATCGTTAAAATCGTTAAAACCCGCTAAAACCCACCCCCGACCCTTTAAATTAAATCCCCCCCCCTCCCGAACCCCCCCCCCCCAAATGACTTAAATTACCTGGGGGTCCGGAACGGCAGCGGTCCGGAACGGGCTCCTGCTACTGAATCTTGTTGTCTTCGGCCGGCGCCATTTTCCAAAATGGCGCCGAAAAATGGCGGCGGCCATAGACCAACAGGATTCGACGGCAGGAGGTCCTTCCGGACCCCCGCTGGACTTTTGGCAAGCCTTGTGGGGGTCAGGAGGCCCCCCCAAGCTGGCCAAAAGTTCCTGGAGGTCCAGCGGGGGTCAGGGAGCGATTTCCCGCCGCGAATCGTTTTCCGTACGGAAAATGGCGCCGGCAGGAGATCGACTGCAGGAGGTCGTTCAGCGAGGCGCCGGAACCCTCGCTGAACGACCTCCTGCAGTCGATCTCCTGCCGGCGCCATTTTCCGTACGGAAAACGATTCGCGGCGGGAAATCGCTCCCTGACCCCCGCTGGACCTCCAGGAACTTTTGGCCAGCTTGGGGGGGCCTCCTGACCCCCACAAGACTTGCCAAAAGTCCAGCGGGGGTCCGGAAGGACCTCCTGCCGTCGAATCCTGTTGGTCTATGGCCGCCGCCATTTTTCGGCGCCATTTTGGAAAATGGCGCCGGCCGAAGACAACAAGATTCAGTAGCAGGAGCCCGTTCCGGACCGCTGCCGTTCCGGACCCCCAGGTGATTTAAGTCACTGGGGGGGGTTCGGGAGGGTGGGGGATTGAAGGAGGTAGGATTTGGCAAGGAAATGTTTAAGTTATTTGGGGGGGGGTTCGGGAGGGTGGGGGATTTAATTTAAAGGATCGGGGGTGGGTTTTAGCGGGTTTTAGTGTGCCGGCTCACGATTCTAACGATTTCTAACGATAAATCGTTAGAATCTCTATTGTATTGTGTTCCATAACGGTTTAAGACGATATTAAAATTATCGGATGATAATTTTAATCGTCCTAAAACGATTCACATCCCTAATACAGATAGAACTGTAACATTAAATAATTCAAACCAGTAATCTCATCAATTAGGCATACTATCTCTCCTTACATTCTATCTGTAAAATAGGTAAAATTAGGGTAGCATTATCAAATTATGAGCATCATTAAACAGAAATAATATGTAGGTATTTAGGTTCTAACCCCCTTTTTTCTTTTCTAACGTTCCCTCAATCTCCCAGGAGCGTTCTCAGGTGTTCTGGATCTGTAAATAAATAGCTTTGCCCTTTTTCAATCGCTTTAGACCTTGGTTCTAAGAACTTCTTTCTCCTATTCTGCGTATTTGTAGCCAGATCTGGATATACCCATATTTTGTTTCCATAAAAAGTTTTTGTTCTATTACGGAAAAAAAATTTCATAACTAAGTCTCGATCTGTAACAAAAGCGAAAGTTACAAGCATTGTACCAGTCTTACCTACAACTATCTCATCTTGTGATTTTTCCAAGAAATCTGATAGATCCAATGTAGGATCCATAATTCCTCCGCCTCCTTCCCCATCATTTTTATCTTTTTCTATTTGAACTTGTTCTTTCATTTTGACTGAATTATTTATTTAAAATGCTCTAACTATAGTTGGCATATTTTGTTCTGAAATATTTAAAATTTTGATAACATACATCCTAAACAGATCAGTGGGTGACACTTTACTAATGACTGGAAAGTTTATTATTCTCAAATTTAAAGCACGTGAGTTGTTTTCAATGTTTTCAATTTTTCTTTGTATTTCATCTTCTGCCTTAATTTGTTGAACCTGTATTTTTTTCTACTTGTTCTAAACGCTGTTCTATCTTCTGAAACTGTTTCTGATGAGATATCAAAATTTCTGAATTATTTTTAATTGTTATGTTTGTTTCATTTACTGCTTTAGTTAGATTTTTTATGGATAAATCCAATTTAGTCAAAACGTTCCACAATGTGTCCATTGTTATAGTTGTTGGACTTACTATGATTTCCTGAGTATGTTTTCCTTTCAATTGTTTTATAGTCTCTTTAGATGTACTAGCCGAAGCCTTATGGTTTTCCTCTTTGGTTCCTTGTGCGATAGATGTTAAGAGACTGCTTGTAAGTTCCTCGTTACCCTGCATGCTTTCAGTGGTTAGATCCAGATTTCCCGCCATATCCTGGGGATTTTCTGGTAAACTAGGGAGTATTACCCTTTCTTTACCAGGAGGTATTGGAACGTCTGGAGCTCCTGGACTTAGAGATATATTTTCAGCCAGTAGGGACAGGTCTTGCTCCATCTCTGTCCCTAAAGCGGCCCCCTCAACAGGAGTATTCATGGGATAATTTAACCAATCAGCTACAGTCTTTTGGCCCTTCTCTGAGACTGGAGTACTAGCGGAAGGAACATAAGAACATAAGAAAATGCCATACTGGGTCAGACCAAGGGTCCATCAAGCCCAGCATCCTGTTTCCAACAGTGGCCAATCCAGGCCATAAGAACCTGGCAAGTACCCAAAAACTAAGTCTATTCCATGTAACCATTGCTAATGGCAGTGGCTATTCTCTAAGGCTTTAACTTAGCCTTCCGTTTTGTATGAGGCATTGAAGAAACAGAAAAGAACAGTGAGAAAGGCCTAGGATGAGCTGTGGTTACCCTAATATTATTTATACTTCCCTAATGGGAGGATAAGAGGAATCAAATTTTCAATGTCTGCGTACCTGGATTAAGTATGCAATTATCTGCAACCTCTGGTCCCGATGGACCCGATCGGAGCCGCGCGCCTTCGGTGACTACGCGCCATAGAAGTGCCGTTTAAGGAGTCTCCCACGGCCCCTCCTCCTGTAGTTCTTCACTCTGATTGGCTGGAAACAGTACCGTCGGGGCAGGCTCCAGCCTACCCCCGGAAATCCGTTTGTATTGCTGCAGTTGGTAAAAGAGTCAGGCAAATTGGCACGAGAAGAAATGAAAGTCACTTCACAGGGCTCAGGTAATAGCCTCTTTACCTCCCCCTCTCATGATCTTAAAGACCTCTATCATATCCCCCTCAGCCGTCTCTTCTCCAAGCTGAACAGCCCTCACCACTTCAGCCTTTCCTCATAAGTGAGCTCTTCCATTCCCTTTATCATTTTGGTTGACCTTCTCTGTACCTTCTCCATCGCAACTATATCTTTTTTGAGATGCGGCGACCAGAATTGTACACAGTATTCAAGGTGTGGTCTCACCATGGAGCGATACAGAGGTATTATGTCATTTTCCATTCTATTAACCATTCCCTTCCTAATAATTTCTAATATTCTGTTTGCTTTTTTGACTGCTGCAGCACACTGAGCTGACGATTTTAAAGTCTTATCCACTATGATGCCTAGATCTTTTTCCTGGGTAGTAGCTCCTAATATGGAACCTAACATCGTGTAACTACAGCAAGGGTTATTTTTCCCTATATGCAACACCTTGCACTTTTCACATTAAATTTTATCTGTCATTTGAATGCCTAGATGATCCTGTCTTCAGATGTCTTCATTTTCAGATGCCCTGACGTCCTCGTCTTCAGATGTTCCAGATGTTCTTGTCTTCAGATTATCCTGATGTCTTCATCTTCAGATGTTCTACCTCCAGGTATCCACGTCTTCCGGCTTCTATCTTTAAACACTAGGGATGTGAATCGTGTCCTCGATCGTCTTAACGATCGATTTCGGCTGGGAGGGGGAGGGAATCGTATTGTTGCCGTTTGGGGGGGTAAAATATCGTGAAAAATCGAAAAATCGCAAAACCGGCACATTAAAACCCCCTAAAAACCACCCCCGACCCTTTAAATTAAATCCCCCACCCTCCCAAATGACTTAAATAACCTGCGGGTCCAGCGGCGGTTCCGGCGCCTCGCTGAACGACCTCCTGCAGTCGATCTCCTGCCGGCGCCATTTTCCGTACGAAAACGATTCGCGGCGGGAAATCGCTCCCTGACCCCCGCTGGACCTCCAGGAACTTTTGGCCAGCTTGTGGGGGGCCTCCTGACCCCCACGAGACTTGCCAAAAGTCCAGCGGGGGTCCGGAAGGACCTCCTGCCGTCCAATCGTGTTCGTCTATGGCCGCCGCCATTTTTCGGCGCCATTTTGGAAAATGGCGCCGGCTGAAGACAACACGATTCAGGAGCAGGAGCCCGTTCCGGACCGCTGCCGTTCCGGACCGCCGCTGGACCCGCAGGTTATTTAAGTCATTTGGGGGGGGTTCGGGAGGGTGGGGGATTTAATTTAAATGGTCGGGGGTGGGTTTTAGGGGGTTTTAGTGTGCCGGCTCACGATTCTAACAATTTATAACGATAAATCGTTAGAATCTCTATTGTATTGTGTTCCATAACGGTTTAAGACGATATTAAAATTATCGGACGATAATTTTAATCGTCCTAAAACGATTCACATCCCTATTAAACACCGTGTCCTCTGATATCCTTGGTTCCTGGTCCGCCCTAGTCTCCCACCAGCGGATCATGCTTGCAGCGGACCTGCCAGGGCACAGCCACGCTGGTTCACTGAAGCCTCTACTCTGTCTGGAACCTGCTAGGAGTGTCGCCCGGACTCCCCTTCATCCTGAGTTTTAACTTGCTATCGTCTATCCACTCTCCAAGGGTCTTTGTCTCATCCTAATTCTCAAGTACTCCTGCCTCGTCCACCTAGTTCCCTTTGTTAAAGTTCTGGTAGAAGCTATCTTGTTGCCTCTTGAGCTGGCAGTAGTTAAATGTGCAGGGCATAGCAAGGAAGATTCAATGGTATCCAAAGAGAATAACTTGGCAAGATAAACCAGCCAAGCATGCAGGTCTGACTAACAATACTGTGGGGATTGCAGGATGCCCTTTGCTGTTCAGATGTTTCAGGTTCAGGGGACCTGCCTTAGCCTCCCCCCGGCGGATGCACTTCCAGATGGCCTGCCAGGCAACATCCATGCTGGGACACTGAAGCCCTCACTCCGACCAGAACCTGCTATGAGAGCCATCCGGATTCCCTCTTCATCCGAAGTCTGAGCCTTAGCTCAGCCTTGCCTTAGCCTTGCTTTCTTGCCTAGTACCTTTGTCCGAGCATGTCTCCAAGTACCTTTGTCCGAGCATGTCTCCAAGTACCTTCACCTGACCATGTCTTCAAGTGTCTTCTTCTTGTTCCAGTACCATCGCCTATCCTAGACCACTGACCATCCTGTCGCATCTGCCATTTCTGGGCGGCAGGTCCGAAAGGGCTATCGAGTGGCCGGAGGGCTACCCAAGAGACCAGTATTGCATTGCTGGGTCTCTTCTGATGCGTTCAGGTTCAGCAGAGGTCAGAGCTCCTGGTCTTCAGCCTGTCCGCCTGTGCTCAGATACGTCTCACCTGCCTCGGTGCTTCCTCGGAGCTCCTCTGCAGTCGCGCCATGGTCTAAGGGCACACTAATCTCTCCGGAATTGGGACCTCTCCATAGCACTCCCGCAACATATTGCAAAGGCCATGTGTCTGGAGAGCGTGTTCCTGTCATGGGCCCATACTTTGGACTTCCAAGAGTTTTTTGTATCCAGAAAATCTTTTCTTCTCAACTTTTTTTTTCTCTGAGATTTCTGTGTCTTGCCTACGACCCGCATGAGGTGCCTGCCATCTCTGTTCTTCCCACTGCAATGTTGGCTTTACTTTCTGGGTTCCAAATGACCTGCAGGATGTGCCTGTGCCATGTTGTCACATCCTGTGCCAAGATTTCTGCATTCCGTGACTTTCAAGATGTGGCCTTGAGTATTTCATCACTTCAGTCCCTCCACCAAGGAATTCCATCTCCAGTCCGTCAAACCCTCCAAGTCTCTGAGAAGAAGACTTGAGGGGGTCCCTTGAGGAGGGGGTGCTGATACGATTTGCTCACAGGCCTAGCCGCAAACAGCCTCTCACCTCTCCGCCACCAGTCTCCCGACACTGTCTCTCTCGACCAGGAGGCCGCTGCCATGTGTCTATGCGGTGTGGGGGCCGCAGCCGACATCCTACTCCGCAGCAGGTCAACTGCCATTGCCGTTCCTGCCTTTGCGGCCAGGAAGCCAATGACCACAGCTTCCTCCTGCACGGCCTGATGGCCGCTGTCGTTGTTCCTTCTACTCCTTGGAGCTGCTGTTTGGTTCTTCTCCTGCGGCAGGAAGCCGCCCCTGACGCTGGGCCCTGCTTTACAGCCTAGTGCCATTTCCAGCCTCCTCCTCTGTGGCATGGACGCCGCTCTCCGTGGTCCTGCCTTAGGTGCGCGGCCGCACTTCTCTCTGCCTCTTAAAGGGCCCACGGTGGAAGTAGTCCTGTGGCCCCATTTTATGATGACATCCAGGGCATCTCCTCTTCTGCCCTATTTAAGGGCCCTTTGCCAGTTCTCCAACACCTTCGGAAGGAGCCATTCCGCTACTGGACTTCTCTTCATCTCCAGCTTCTTCAAGGCACTCCGTTCTTCATGGGTATTCCCTCATCGTCTTTGTCCATGGTTCCTGGTCCTTCGTCCTGTCTTCGTCTGTGATTTCTGGTCTCTCGTTGGATCCCGTGTCTTCATCTTCAGATATTCCTGATGTCTTTCCCTTCAGATGTTCCTGATGTCCTTGTTGTTACTTGCCCCTGATATCCTCATCTCTAGATGTTCCAGTTGATCCTGCCTTCAGATGTCTTCATTTTCAGATGCCCTAATGTCCTGGTCTTCAGATGTTCCAGATGTTCTTGTCTTCATATTATCCTGATTTGTTTATCTTCAGATGTTCGCCTTCAGGCATCCACTTCTTCTGGCTCCTCTCTTTGGAAGTCTTGTCTTTGGTTCCAGGTCCACCCTAGGCTCCCACCAGTGGATCATGCTTGCAGTGGACCTGCCAGGGCACCACCGCTCTGGGTCACTGAAGCCTCTACTCCAGCTGGAACTGCTAGGAGTGTCGCCCGGACTACACTTCATCCTGAGTTTTAACCTTGATGTCCTCTATCCACTCTCTAAGGGTCTTCGTCTCATCCTAATTCTCAAGTAATCCTGCGTCATCCACCTAGTTCCCTTTGCCTGTCCTCGTTTGGATGTTTCAGGTTCCTGGGGCCTGCCTTAGCCTCCCCCCGGCAAATCCGCTTCCAGATGGCCTGCCAGGGTGTCGTCCATGCCGGATCACTGAAGCCGTCACTCCAGCCAGAACCTGCTATGAGAGCAGCCCAGATTCCCGCTTCATCCGAAGTCTTAGTCTTGCCTCAGCTTTGCCTTCTTGCCTAGTACCTTCGCTCAAGCATGTCTCCAAGTATCTTCATCTTGTTCCAGTACCATAGTCTGTCCTCGACCTCTGTCTGTCCTGTCGCATCTGCTGTTCCCGGGCTGCAGGTCCAAAAGGGCTATTGAGTGACCGGAGGGCTACCCCAGAGACCAGCATTGCATTGTTGGGTCTCTTCTGATGCATTCAGGTTCGGCAGAAGTCAGAGCTCCTGGTCTTCAGCCTGTCCGCCTGTGCTAGGACACGGCTCACCCGCCTCGGCGCTTCTACGGGGCGCTCCTGCAACATTGACTAAACTGAGACTCCTCTCACCCCTACGTATCCCTCTCCCTCCCCATGAATTCCTTCTACATCAACCACTAAAGACTCAGCTTCCAACACCAGGTGAGAGATCCTGAATATATTTCTGTTCCTTATTCCTTCACCACTAAACTGAGACCCCTCTCACCCCTACGTATCCCTCTCTCTCTCGCCTCCCTCCCCATGAATTCCTTCTACATCAACCACTAAAGACTCAGCTTCCAGCACCAGGTGAGAGACCCTGAATATATTTCTGTTCCTTATTCCTCCACCACTAAACTGAGACCCCTACCACCCCTACATATCCCCCTCCCACCTCCCTCCCCATGAATTCCTTCTACATCAACCACTAAAGACTCAGCTTCCAGCACCAGGTGAGAGACCCTGAATATATTTCTGTTCCTTATTCCTCACCACTAAACTGAGACCCCTCTCACCCCTCTCACCCCTACGTATCCCCCTCCCACCTCCCTCCCCATGAATTCCTTCTACATCAACCACTAAAGACTCAGCTTCCAGCACCAGGTGAGAGACCCTGAATATATTTTTCTCACTGCAAAGGTTATGAATGTAGAATTATTGTAAAAATCTTTCCTTCCCCGTTCAGTGTTCGCACTGTGGTTTTAGATACCTTTTACTCAATTTAGAGACTTTTCACAGTGGATTTGGTGATTTTCTTCACTATGGGGTGGGCGTCCCTGTCTCCCAGATGGGGCTGCATGCAGAAAGCTGAAAACCTCCTGTGCCAGAGAGACACTCCCTGAATTTCACGAAAATCGCCTGTCAGCACAGGAAATTGAAACTGAAACCTTTCATTTCGTTCCTGCAAGAGCCATGGCTGCTGCAAACCCTGCTGAGAGTCTGCGAGATGAAGCCTCCTGTCCCATCTGTTTGGATTATTTTACAGATCCGGTGACCATAGACTGTGGACACAACTTCTGCCGCTCCTGTATCACTCAGACCTGGGAGGGGAGAGACACAAACTTCCCCTGTCCCCACTGCAGGGAAACCTCCCAGCAGAGAAACCTCAGGCCTAACAGGAAGCTGGCAAATGTGACAGAAATAGCGAAAAAGCTTTCTGAGAGCTCAGTGAGACAGAAAGAGGAGAATCTGTGTGAGGAGCACGAGGAGAAGCTGAAGCTGTTCTGTGAAGAGGATCAGAGTCCAATCTGTGTTATTTGTAGAGAGTCCCGGGGTCACAGATCTCACACCGTGACCCCCATACAGGAGGCTGTGCAGGAATACAAGGTGTGTGTCAGTATCTTTATTATCACAGTGTGTCCCGGGGTCACAGATCTCACACCGTGATCCCCATACAGGAGGCACTGCAGGAATACAAGGTGTGTGTCAGTATCTTTATTATCACAGTGTGTCCCGGGGTCACAGATCTCACACCGTGATCCCCATACAGGAGGCTGTGCAGGAATACAAGGTGTGTGTCAGTATCTTTATTATCACAGTGTGTCCCGGGGTCACAGATCTCACACCTGTGACCCCCATACAGGAGGCTGTGCAGGAATACAAGGTGTGTGTCAGTATCTTTATTATCACAGTGTGTCCCGGGGTCACAGATCTCACACCGTGATCCCCATACAGGAGGCTGTGCAGGAATACAAGGTGTGTGTCAGTATCTTTATTATCACAGTGTGTCCCGGGGTCACAGATCTCACACTGTGATCCCCATACAGGAGGCTGTGCAGGAATACAAGGTGTGTGTCAGTATCTTTATTATCACAGTGTGTCCCGGGGTCACAGATCTCACACTGTGATCCCCATACAGGAGGCTGTGCAGGAATACAAGGTGTGTGTCAGTATCTTTATTATCACAGTGTGTCCCGGGGTCACAGATCTCACACTGTGATCCCCATACAGGAGGCTGTGCAGGAATACAAGGTGTGTGTCAGTATCTTTATTATCACAGTGTGTCCCGGGGTCACAGATCTCACACTGTGATCCCCCATACAGGAGGCATGTGCAGGAATACAAGGTGTGTGTCAGTATCTTTATTATCACAGTGTGTCCCGGGGTCACAGATCTCACACTGTGATCCCCATACAGGAGGCTGTGCAGGAATACAAGGTGTGTGTCAGTATCTTTATTATCACAGTGTGTCCCGGGGTCACAGATCTCACACTGTGATCCCCATACAGGAGGCTGTGCAGGAATACAAGGTGTGTGTCAGTATCTTTATTATCACAGTGTGTCCCGGGGTCACAGATCTCACACTGTGATCCCCATACAGGAGGCTGTGCAGGAATACAAGGTGTGTGTCAGTATCTTTATTATCACAGTGTGTCCCGGGGTCACAGATCTCACACTGTGATCCCCATACAGGAGGCTGTGCAGGAATACAAGGTGTGTGTCAGTATCTTTATTATCACAGTGTGTCCCGGGGTCACAGATCTCACACTGTGATCCCCATACAGGAGGCTGTGCAGGAATACAAGGTGTGTGTCAGTATCTTTATTATCACAGTGTGTCCCGGGGTCACAGATCTCACACTGTGATCCCCATACAGGAGGCTGTGCAGGAATACAAGGTGTGTGTCAGTATCTTTATTATCACAGTGTGTCCCGGGGTCACAGATCTCACACTGTGATCCCCATACAGGAGGCTGTGCAGGAATACAAGGTGTGTGTCAGTATCTTTATTATCACAGTGTGTCCCGGGGTCACAGATCTCACACTGTGATCCCCATACAGGAGGCTGTGCAGGAATACAAGGTGTGTGTCAGTATCTTTATTATCACAGTGTGTCCCGGGGTCACAGATCTCACACTGTGATCCCCATACAGGAGGCTGTGCAGGAATACAAGGTGTGTGTCAGTATCTTTATTATCACAGTGTGTCCCGGGGTCACAGATCTCACACTGTGATCCCCATACAGGAGGCATGTGCAGGAATACAAGGTGTGTGTCAGTATCTTTATTATCACAGTGTGTCCCGGGGTCACAGATCTCACACTGTGATCCCCATACAGGAGGCTAGTGCAGGAATACAAGGTGTGTGTCAGTATCTTTATTATCACAGTGTGTCCCGGGGTCACAGATCTCACACTGTGATCCCCATACAGGAGGCAGTGCAGGAATACAAGGTGTGTGTCAGTATCTTTATTATCACAGTGTGTCCCGGGGTCACAGATCTCACACTGTGATCCCCATACAGGAGGCAGTGCAGGAATACAAGGTGTGTGTCAGTATCTTTATTATCACAGTGTGTCCCGGGGTCACAGATCTCACACCTGTGATCCCCATACAGGAGGCTGTGCAGGAATACAAGGTGTGTGTCAGTATCTTTATTATCACAGTGTGTCCCGGGGTCACAGATCTCACACCTGTGATCCCCATACAGGAGGCATGTGCAGGAATACAAGGTGTGTGTCAGTATCTTTATTATCACAGTGTGTCCCGGGGTCACAGATCTCACACTGTGATCCCCATACAGGAGGCTGTGCAGGAATACAAGGTGTGTGTCAGTATCTTTATTATCACAGTGTGTCCCGGGGTCACAGATCTCACACCGTGATCCCCATACAGGAGGCTGTGCAGGAATACAAGGTGTGTGTCAGTATCTTTATTATCACAGTGTGTCCCGGGGTCACAGATCTCACACTGTGATCCCCATACAGGAGGCTGTGCAGGAATACAAGGTGATGTGTCAGTATCTTTATTATCACAGTGTGTCCCGGGGTCACAGATCTCACACTGTGATCCCCATACAGGAGGCTGTGCAGGAATACAAGGTGTGTGTCAGTATCTTTATTATCACAGTGTGTCCCGGGGTCACAGATCTCACACTGTGACCCCCATACAGGAGGCTGTGCAGGAATACAAGGTGAGTGTCAGTATCTTTATTATTAATTATCACATTCATAAATCAATCTGCTTTTTAAAGATTATCTAAACTGGCGATGTTATCTCACATGTACTCTTTATGTGGAAAATCTGTTCTTAAAAATAATATTGAAATTCAAACCAAAGATGTTTATTGTTCACAGAATAAAATCCAAATGCACTTGGAGCGAGTGAGAAAGGAGCTGGAAGATCTTCTGAAGCTTAAATCCAGAGAGGAGAGGAGAGCTGAGGAGCTGAGGGTGGGTGTCTGTGTCTCATCAGTGCCCTGAACCAGATCAATCAGAGAATCCTAGGATCCATCCTGCCTTGTTACAGAGGGGCTGGGAGTATTTCTGGTGCTTATTAGCTGAGGACAGGCAGATTGGGGATCATTTCTGCTCTCTCCCTCAGAGGCCAGGGATAGCTCGGGCCTGATGCTTTTTAACCAGTTGCACTCCAGGATGTACATTTACCCCTTAACCACGTGTGAAGTGAGAGAGAACTTTCCTCTGATGTAAGCATTTGATATTTGTAGCTTTTGATTGACTCCTGAGAGCTGTGACGCAGTTTCTGGTGGTGGATCCTCGGGTGACACAAAGCTCAGGAGGGCTCTGGGAACAGCAGAGATTCCTTGTTCATTGCAGGAGCTGCATCCAGAGCTCTGTGCACCTAAACCAGGGCCGTGTTACTGAGATTTCCATCTCTTTGTTCCATGCAGAGCCAGACAGAGATCGAGAGACGGAGGATTGAGTCTGACTTTGAGGAGATGCAGCGGTTTCTGACTGAGGAGAAGCGAATCCTTCTCTCCAGACTGGAGGAGGAAGAGAAGAAGATTCTGCAGAGAATCGGGGAAAATGTGACCCGGCTAGAAGAGCAAAGCTCCTCCATCAAGCTCCTGATCTCCGAGATAGAGGAGAAGAGTCAGCAGCCAGCGGCAGAGTTACTGAAGGTGACAGCTCAGAGAGATTTCTAAGGAAGTTACAGATCTGCCATGAGGGCTGCTGGAATTCACTTACAATATAAAAACCCTAAAATAATCATTTCCCTGTGAATATCAGCTGTAGTGATACATAAGGCAGGCTAAACACATCAGATAAATCAGTGGGAATCTGAGGTAGGAATAATTATGTGCATAGGTGCAGACAGGGAGATTTTCAGGATTACTTGATATTATAATTGTGTAAGATCAGGAATTAGATCTGGGTCTTGGCTGCATTCACTCAGGAGAATTTTCAGCCACTTAAAAATGCTCCTTTTGATTTAAGAAACAGCAAATCTGAATATAACGGGAGCAATAAGTGGTCGGCTGCTGATATTTTGCAGACAATTGTGGAAAGTGTAAATCTCCCCTGGAAGAATAAGCCAAGTCTTGAAAGCCCCAGCCTGGCCCGGCTCTTGGAAAGCTGGGACGTAAGTCCTGGCACAGAGGATTTATTATAACAAATCAGAGACAGAGGGAGCATCTTCCAGTAACTCCTGACTTTCCTCTGTAGGATCCCAGATCAGGGGCGGGTTGGCCTGTCGTGGGATCGGGCAGCCCCCGTGGGCCGGTCGCTCTGATCAGGTGATTTTTCCAGCTTCCTGCTGTGAAGAGGTCCTGCATGGCGGTGGCCCAAAGAGAGACCCTCTCCTCCCCACCGTGCAGGTGATGGAGATGTCCTCTCAGGCCATGCGAGTCCCTGCTTGTGCCACAACTGTGATATTGCCTGCTAACTACACACGGGGCCTTGCTATGATGCAATCGACCTGTGCACCACTGTCCTCCTATCTAGAGTCCAGCTCTGACCTCCCTCCAGATAAAGTTGCCCCTTTGCTGGGGGGTGAGGGGAGTACTTCTCCGTTCTTGAGCTTCCCCTGCCCCTCTCTCCCCATTCCTGTTTGTTGGGACATTGGTAGTGCCCCAGTCAGGAAAAAAATGAGGAGGGCGGGCTATGTGTATATGAGAGAGTGAGAGAGCATGTATGTGAGTGGGAGAAAGTGGGAGAGAAATTTATGTGTATGAGAGAGGGAGAGAGAGTATGTGTGTGTGTGACAGAGTGATGAGAACATAGGTGAGAGTGAGTGAGAGAGAATGTGTGTGTGAGAGAGGGGGAGAGAGTATGTGTGTTTGTGACAGAGAGATGAGATCATAGGTATGAGTGAGGAGGGAGAGAGAATGTGTGTGTGAGAGAGGGGAGAGAGTATGTGTGTGTGTGACAGAGATGAGAACATGGGTGTAAGTGAGGAGGGAGAGAGAATGTGTGTGAGAGAAAGAACATGGACATTTGTGAGGGAGAAAGCAAAAATATCAGGAACTGGAGGGCCCTCAGTATGGTTCATGGGGAGTGGGATCACATATATGCAAATGAGAGGGAGGGGAAGGACACCTTCTGACCTCTCCCCCCAGTCCTCAAGTGACCAGTTCAGGTCTGTGGAAACATTGGCCACCCTACAGGAGCTGCGTGTAGCAGTTACCTTCTTCCACCTTCCTTCCAGCATTGAGGAGCAGCACTGCCATCCCACAGCTGAGAAAGGGAAGGCCAGAAGAAGGGGGCGGCCTGAAAGCTATATGTGTGTATGAGAGAGAGACTGCACGTGTGTGTGTGTGTGTGTGTGCAGGAGAACCTGCATGTTTATGAATGTACAACAGAGCCTGTGTATGTGTGAGAGACTGCGTATGATTGACAGACTGAGAGGGCCTGTATGTGTTTGAGAGCTTGAGACTGTGTGTGTGTGTGTGTGTGAGACAGTAACAGAGCCTGTGTATGTGTGAGAGACTGCGTATGATTGACAGACTTGAGAGGGCCTGTATGTGTCTGAGAGCTTGAGACTGTGTGTGTGTGTGTGTGTGTGTGTGAGACAGTAACATAGCCTGTGTATGTGTGAGAGACTGCGTATGATTGACAGACTGAGAGGGTCTGTATGTGTCTGTGAGAGCTTGAGACTATGTGTGTATGTGTGTGTAAGAGTGACGGAGCCTGTGTATGTGACAGCATGTGTGTTTGTTGGGGAGGTGGAGAGAAGTAAAGATTGTGAGCTCCCCATCCCAGGTATTTATTTATTTAATTTATTTAATGATTTTTATATACCGCCGTTCATCAGAGATATCGCGTCGGTGTACAGAGAACAAAAATCTTACGCCGGAGCGTTATACGTAAAACAATATCATAATAGTTGCAGGCATTTACATAAGGCAAAAGAGATAATACAGTGATATCCTACCTAATAAACGAAGGAGGACCGACGTGCCGCAAATGCGCAGCAGAGACCAGCTCTACTGCACATGTGCGGGCGAGCACGTCGGTCTGAGCCAGAAAAAAAGAAACAAAATGGCGGCGTCCAGTGGCAGCGGCGTCCAGTGGCAGCGGCGGCGGCGGCGTCCGGTGGTAGCGGCGTCTGGTGGTAGTGGCGGCGGCGGCGGGTGGCAGCGGCGGTGGCAGCGAGGGAGGAGAGAGAGAGGGAGGGACTGACAGAGAGAGGGAGGGACTGAGTGAGAGGGGAGGAGAGAGAGGGAGTGGGACTGAGTGAGAGGGAGGGAGTGGGACTGAGTGAGAGGGAGTGAGGGGGGAGAGAGAGAGAGGGAGGGAGTGGGCCTGAGGGAGGGAGTGGGACTGAGGGAGAGGGGGAGGGAGTGGGACTGAGGGGGAGGGACTGAGTGTGTGTGAGAGGGAGGGAGAGGGGAGGGAGTGAGTGAGACTGAGTGGGAGGGAGGGACTGAGTGAGAGGAGAGGGAGGAGTGGGTGAGAGGGAGGGAGGTAGGGGGTGGTGAAGAGTGAGGGGAGAGAGAATGAGGGGGAGGTGAGAGACAGAGGGATGTAGCCCGTTTTAACGGGCTTAACGGCTTGTAACTTAAATAAAGCAACATTATAGTAGTAACAAATGTACCTTGAATTAGCAGGAGGAAACCTGGGGGGGGCTGGGTAGAAGAAATAATATTTGAAAGAGGCGGGGGAAGGCGATGCAACTAAGGGAAAGCATAAGGACGGTGAAAAGGGCACAAGTATCTTAAAAATCTTTAAGATACTAAAAAAAAGCTTAAAAATCTTACACTGGCTTCCCATCCAATATAGAATACTTTTCAAAGCTCTCACTATCATCCATAAATCCGTCTACCAGCAATCCACACTCCAACTCACCTTCCCTCTCGAACTACATTCTTCTGCAAGGCCGATCAGATCCGCCTACAAAGGTTCGCTCAAGGCCCCCCCCCCCAACAAATCCTCGGTCCACAACTCCACTCACAAGCGAGCACTTTCGACTGCAGGTCCACTACATTGGAATTCGCTTCCCCAAGACTTACGCCATCTAACATTCAGAAAGAATCTGAAAACCTCGACCTCTCCATAATCCCCCCCCCCCCACTCACCTCCCCTCCTCTCCTCCTCCCTCTGGACATACCATGTTATGCCCCTAGGACAAATCTCTGTTTTATGCATCACTAATATATTGTTTTTTTGTTGAATTTATTTATCACTCTCCAATTGTTACAGTTTAAAATCTGTCCTGTCTTCCTTCTCCCATGTTTTACGCTCCCTGTTTAATGTAACTTTACTTTCGATCTAGATGTTAATTGGTTTCCCCCTGTTCTATTGTAAACCGGTACGATAAGACCTGGTCTTGAGTATCGGTATAGTAAAAAAAAAGAAGTTAAATAAATAAATAAATAAAGTAGCAAAAATTAGCGATTACTTGAGGGTTTATCTAGGGTACAAAGGTAGAGCAGAGGAGCGAGATGGGGTGGCACATTGAAAGAGGATATTTATTAAGGGAGAAGAGAGGGCAGATGAGGGGAGTAGAAACGCGAGAAGGCATCATGTGTTGGCTCGAGGGAATAACCATGTCTTGAGTTTTTGTTTGAATATCTTAGGAGATAATTCAAGACGTAATTCAGTGGGCATGGAATTCCATAATATGGGGCCAGCTAAGGAAAGGGCGCGAGGTTAAATAGTTTGGGAGAGGGGGTCTGCAATGTGGCAAGGTATGGAATTCTAGTTGGTCTGTTAGATGTATGAAATTGTAATGAGTTAGTGAGCCATTTCATTTCAGGATTGTGGAGGGCTTTGTGGATGAGTGATAGTGTCTTGTATTGTATGCGAAAGTGAATGGGGAGCCAGTGTAATCCCTTTAAAATAGGGGTAATATGTTCCTTTGAGGTAGTGTTGGTAAGGATTCGAGCTGCAGTATTCTGTAGGATTTGTAACGGTTGGATGCAGTTTTTAGGTAAGCCTAAAAGAAGTGTGTTACAATAGTCAATTTTAGAAAAGACCATGGCTTGTAAAACAGTGCGGAAGTCAGAAAAGTGAAGTAGAGGTTTGAGTTTTTTGAGTGTATGGATCTTGAAAAAACATTCTTTGAGAATTGCGTTAATACATTTTTTGAAAGTCATATGGTCATCAAGAGTGACTCCTAAGTCCCGGACTTGGTGGGCAAATTGGGTGTGTGGCAAGATTTTAGGTGTTGTGGGCGTAGTATGTAAGGGGGTGGGAGGCGATATGACCATGAGTTCCGTTTTTGTAGTATTAAGGGCAGGTTGGATGCTATTTAAGAGGTTATTGATTGAAGTTAGTGGCATCCCAAATGTCAAGGGCTTTCGGAATGGAGTCGGTTATAGGAATGAGGATTTGTACATCATCGGCATACAAATAGTGTGGAAGCTTAAGATTGGAGAGGAGATGGCAGAGGGGTAAAAGATAAATGTTAAATAGTGTGGATGAAAGTGAGGAGCCTTGGGGAACTCCTTGCCTCAGGGGAATTTCCTTAGACTCGTGGTTGGCAATTTTGACTTTATAATTTCGGTTACTAAGGTACGAGGTAAACCAGTTGTGAGCAAGGCCAGATATTCTGATCTCGCAAAGTCGCTGAAGGAGTGTCTGATGGCTAACCGAATCGAATGCAGCTGAAATATCTAGGATTGCTAGGAGATGGGATTGCCCATTATCAAGGCTTTTGATAAGGTAATCAGAAAGTGACAGAAGAAGGGTTTCTGTGCTATGTAGTTTACGAAAGCCATATTGGGAAGGAGACAGGATCTGGTGTTCATCTAAGTAGTCACTGAGTTGGCGGTTGATGGTTTTTTCTAGGATATTGGCAATAAATGGGAGATTGGAGATGGGACGGTAATTGGCGAGGTCAGACGGGTCAAGCTTAGGTTTTTTTAAAGTGGGTTTAAGGGTGGCTTGTTTTAGTGGGTTTGGTACAAGACCAGAATCAATGGATGCATTGATAATGTTCGATATAGGAAGGGCTATTAAATCACGGACAGTGAGGAGAAATTTTGTAGGAATGGTATCAGAGGGGTGGGATGAGGGTCTGGCTTTTTTGAGTAAAGATTCAATTTCCATTGCCGTCGTGTGTTCAAACACTGTAAGGTTTGCGGAGAGGTTACTTGTGTGTACGGAATAATCGCTTTGGGGTGTGTAAGGGATGGAGGGAAAATGTGTCATCAGTTTGTTGACTTTGTCATCGAAGAACGTTGCTAGTTGTTTGCATTTAGTTTTGGCTTCTTCTTCTGGGATGATATTTGGTGTGAGATTGGTAAGCGAGGTGACATAATCAAATAAAGCTCTAGGATTGAAATGGTACTGGTGGATCTTCTTAGCATAGAAGTTCTTTTTGGCATTATTTATTTCATCATTATAGCTGTGTAGGGAAGTTTGGAGAGTTAGAAATGTTTAATCCAATTATTTTAAATTTGGGGGGTTATTTCATGTGTCTGCTGTTTGAAATATTTGATGTTTGGGAAATATTAGAAAAAACTTATGATAATTACTTGATGTTCGATGGATGTTGCCTGCTTGACATATTTATTCTTTTTTTTAGTATTGTTTTAATATTATGAATGATATTCTATATTTCTTACTTTATTGCTTAATGTTGTTTGAGGAATGATGTTTCTGTTTTTCCATTGTTGCAATGCATAATAGTCAGGCTTACTGTGTTTTCCAGAGCATGAGTGTGAGCAAGCCTGAGTGAGCCGTGAACACGTATGTGAGTGAGAGAGATCGAGCACGCCAATGAGCATTTTTGTGAGCAATAGGACTATTTAAAACAGTGAGCGTGTGTGTGTGAGAGAAAATATAAGGGAGTCTGGGTGAGAATGAGCATATATGTTAGAAAGTGTGTATATATAAGAGAGAGGAGAAAGTTTGTGCTCACCTCCTATCCCTGACTAATCCATGACAATCTGAGGGTGACTGGAGCCTAACGTTCCCAGGTATGGAGAGCAGAGGATTTTTTTATAGCCTTAGTTTTAATTATTGGGTGTCATTTGATGTGTCTGCTGGTTTGAAATACTTTACTGATTGTTTTTTGTTTTAATTTTCCAGTGCTATATATTTTTAATCATTCAATGTTCTAATTATCAGCTGCTTTGAGATATTTATTCTTTTTATGAGTATGGCTGTACTATTATCATATCTTGATTTTGTTTGATGTTTAATGAGGAATGGTGATGCTTCTGTTTTTCTGTTGTTGCACTGCATATGGAGTCTGTCTTGTTATGGTTTCCAATTCAGTTTTTGTTTGCATGTTTCCAGTTCAGCTTTATTGTCTCTTTATTCTGTATTTGGTGAGGGTCTGTGTATTCTGCATGTGTGACTGAGATGAGGTATTCTGCTAGTGTAGGGATCTGTAACAGCTTGGCTTGTTCTGTTATTCTAATATCAGGTGTATTGGTGTTTTAGGGCCTGTTGTAACAGAGTAGGAAGGCAGTGCCGAGCCTGGGGAACTATAAAAGCAGCAGACTCTGTAGCACTTAGTCAATGGGAATGCACTGGAATGGTGGTGGGGGGTATGGAGAAGGGGAGGCGAGCTACAGTCACAAAAAGGGATGGAGTGAGCCAAGAGGAAGTGCCGATGCAATGCTGGGGAGGCGTCTGCAGGCTGGGCTCTCCTCCTGAAAGGGTCAACTGGCTGTGGAAACAGTGAGTCTCCTGGAGTGAGGGTGAGAAAGGGAGAGGGTGAGTGCTGGCAGCGAGCAAAACCTTTTTAGATAATCCTGTGTCAGTACTGAAGCAGAGGTGCTCACTGTGTGAGCAGATGAGCAGCAGGAGCACAATGACAGAATGTGTGTTTCAGAGAGAGAGTGAGGCTGTGGGTGTCTTTCTCCCTGACACAGAAATACACCCATGCACACATTTTCTCTATCACACACCCGTACACTGAGGGCAAGAGTCTGTGTCTGAGAGACTCTGTGTGTGTCTGACCCTGGCTGGCAGTGTGGTGGTCACATTACTTGGGAACTGGTTCATGAGCTGATTGGTTGACAAAGGACTTTAATCCCAGGTCAGGAATGCAAGATATAATTATGAGGGAAGGAACCAGACTCGCGGGCGGATGGCAACTGATTGCATTGATGGAAGAGGGCCCGCAGCTCCGTTTGCTCACCTCTGGTCTAGGGTGTATTCTACGACTTAGTTATTTAGGAAAAATGTGACATTTATGTTGGAGATTTTTTGGCTCAGATCTTCCAGGCTCCAGGTCACATGATCTACCTATGAAGGGTCAGTTTGGCGAGCTTTTGGGAAATGCTGAAACACTGCTGCAGGGAAAATCCACAAGGGAGTCAGACAGATATCTTGTGGGTCAGTTTTGAAAAAAATCCCCCGGGCTGATATTTTCCTCAATCCGTCCTTGTCCCAGATCTTTAGTGACATCGGGAATAGATTGGACAAGCATCTCGGGTCTCTCACTCTACCAAATAAGCAAAGGGAGCCACTGAGGGAACGTCTCCAGCAATTCTTGTTCAGTTCCTGCCACTGTTTGAGTGCAGATTCCCCAGGCCTTTCCTCTAAAGATTTCAACAGAGAGGCCACAAACAGTTTTGAAAATTAGGCACCTCCAAGCCCCCTAGATCTCTAGTTTTTGAAGAATCAGTTTTACCACCCTCGGGATCTCTATCTCTGAATATAACTGAATATCTTACTTTGAACTTGTTTAAGCATCACATCAGGTGTTATCACCAGACCAGTACAACATTAATTACCCTTAAGGTCACAGCGAGGGATCCAGGCTTCAAGAGGCCTTCACTCCTTCCACCAGAAGAGGACCAGAAGCCTCATCTACATATCCTATCCAGCAGCCACAGGGCAAGGACTCCAGAGGTCACAGGGTGCGATCCAGGCTTCAAGAGGCCTGTACCCCTTCCACCAGAAGAGGACCAGAAGCCTCATCTACATATCCTATCCAGCAGCCTCAGAGCAAGGACTCCAGAAGTCACAGGGTGCGATCCAGGCTTCCAGAGGCCTGCACCCCTTCCACCAGAAGAGGACCAGAAGCCTCATCTACATATCCTATCCAGCAGCCCCAGAGCAAGGACTCCAGAAGTCACAGGGTGCGATCCAGGCTTCCAGAGGCCTGCACCCCTTCCACCAGAAGAGGACCAGAAGCCTCATCCTCATATCCTATCCAGCAGTCACAGGGCAAGGACTCCAGAGGACACAGGGCATGATCCAGGCTTCCAGAGGCCCAAACCCCTTCCACCAAAAGTAAGGAAGGCTCATCTACATATCCTATCCAGCAGCCACAGGGCAAGGACTCCAGAGGTCACAGGGCATGATCCAGGCTTCCAGAGGCCCAAATCCCTTCCACCAAAAGTAAGGAAGGCTCATCTACATACCCTATCCAGCAGCCACAGGGCAAGGACTCCAGAGGTCACAGGATGCGATCCAGGTTTCCAGAGGCCCGAACCCCTTGTACCAGAAGAGGACCGGAAGCATCATCTACATATCCTATCCAGCAGCCCCAGGTCATGGACGCCAGAGGTCACAGCGAGCAATCCAGGCTTCCAGAGGCCTGCACCCCTTCCACCAGAAGAGGACAGGAAGACTCATCTACATATCCTATCCAGCAGCCACAGGGCAAGGACTCCAGAGGTCTCAGGGTGTGATCCAGGCTTCCAGAGGCCCTGCGCCCCTTCCACCAGAAGAGGACCGGAAGCCTCATCTACATATCCTATCCAGCAGCCACAGGGCAAGGACTCCAGAGGTCTCAGGGTGTGATCCAGGCTTCCAGAGGCCCTGCGCCCCTTCCACCAGAAGAGGACCGGAAGCCTCATCTACATATCCTATCCAGCAGCCCCAGGGCAAGGGCTCCAGAGGTCTCAGGGTGTGATCCAGGCTTCCAGAGGCCTGCACCTCTTCCACCAGAAGAGGACAGGAAGGCTCATCAACATATCCTATTCAGCAGCCACAGGGCAAGGACTCCAGAGGTCTCAGGGTGTGATCCAGGCTTCCAGAGGCCTGCACCTCTTCCACCAGAAGAGGACAGGAAGGCTCATCAACATATCCTATTCAGCAGCCACAGGGCAAGGACTCCAGAGGTCACAGGGTGCGATCCAGGCTTCCAGAGGCCTGCACCCCTTCCACCAGAAGAGGACCAGAAGCCTCATCTACATATCCTATCCAGCAACCACAGGGCAAGGACTCCAGAGGTCACAGGGTGCGATCCAGGCTTCCAGAGGCCTGCACCCCTTCCACCAGAAGAGGACCAGAAGCCTCATCTACATATCCTATCCAGGAGCCCCAGGGCAAGGACTCCAGAGGTCACAGGGTGTGTTCCAGGCTTCCAGAGCCCCTGCACTTCTGGCTCACAAGAGGACAGGAAGACTCATAAAAATATCTTACCCAAAGGCCTCTGGGCTAGGTCTCCAGAGGTCAGAGGGCATGATCCAGGCTTCAAACTCCACAGCCCCTGTAGCAAGGATCTGCTCTCCAGGTGATGAGTTGTGCTCTCGCATTGAGGGCGAGTCTCCCAGGGCAACTTCCCGGGAGGGAAAATTTAGGTCGGTCATCATAATTGGTGATTTGATCATTAAAATGCAGATAGCTGGGTGGCTAGTGGACGTGAGGACTGCCTGGTAATTTGCCTGACTGGAAGAAGGTGGCGGACCTCGCATGTCACCTAGATAGGATTTTAGACAGTGCTGGGGAGGAGCCAGCTGTCGTGGTACATGTGGGTACCAACGACATAGGAAAATGTGGCAGGGAGGTTCTGGAAGCCAAATTTAGGATTTTAGATAGAAAGCTGAAATCCAGAACCTCCAGGGTAGCATTCTCTGAAATGCTTCCTGTTCCATGCACAGGTCCCCAGAGGCAGGCAGAGCTCCAGAGTCTCAATACGTGGATGAGACGATGGTGCAAGGAAGAGGGATTCAGTTTTGTAAGGAACTGGGGAACCTTTTGGGGAAGGGGAGTCTCTTCCGAAGGGATGGGCTCCACTTTAACCAGAGTGGAACCAGGCTGTGGGCGCTAACTTTTAAAAAGGAGATAGAGCAGTTTTAAACTTGAAGAAGGGGGAAATCTCTTGTTTCTTTGAAGGATAGGGCATACCAAGAGAGAGGTTCCAATAAAAGGAAAGTAGTCCATGTGCCTATAAGTAAAGAATAACCTGAGCTAAAGGATTCCAAATTATCCCTAACAACTGAAAAGCAGGTTGTTAATACAAACAAAAAACACACGTTGAACTGTCTGTATGCCAATGCCAGAAGTCTAAGAAGTAAGATGGGAGAGTTAGAGGGTATAGCAGCAAATGATGAGATTGGCATAATTGGCATCACCGAGACCTGGTGGAAGGAGGATAACCAATGGGACAGTGCTATATCAGGGTACAAATTATATCGCAATGATAGGGAGGATCAACTTGGTGGGGGCGTGGCACTTTATGTCCGGGAGGGTATAGAGTCCAACAGGATAAAGATCCTGCAAGAGACTAAATGCTCAGTAGAATCTATATGGGTAGAAATCTCGTGTGTGTAAGAGTATAGTGATAGGAGTATACTACCATCCACCTGGACAAAATGATCAGCTGGACAATGAAATGCTAAGAGATATAAGGGAAGCTAACCAATTTGGCAGCACAGTAATAATGTGAGATTTGAATTGCCCCAATTTTGACTGGGTAAATGTGGCATCAGGACTTGCAAGAGACAAAGTTCCTGGATGTAATAAATGAGTGCGTCATGAAGCAATTGGTTCAGGAACCAACGAGAGAGGGAGCTATTTTAGATTTAATTCTCAGTGGAGCACAGGATTTGGTGAGAGAGGTAACGGTGGTGGGGCCACTTGGCAATAGTGATCATAGAAATGAAACATAGAAACATAGAAATGACGGCAGAAGAAGACCAAACGGCCCATCCAGTCTGCCCAGCAAGCTTCACACATTTTTTCTCTCATACTTATCTGTTTCTCTTAGCTCTTGGTTCTATTTCCCTTCCACCCCCACCATTAATGTAGAGAGCAGTGATGGAGCTGCATCCAAGTGAAATATCTAGCTTGATTAGTTAGGGGTAGTAGGGGTAGTAACCGCCGCAATAAGCAAGCTACACCCATGCTTATTTGTTTTACCCAGACTATGTTATACAGCCCTTATTGGTTGTTTTTCTTCTCCCCTGCCGTTGAAGCAGGGAGCTATGCTGGATATGCGTGAAGTATCAGTTTTTCTTCTCTCCTGCCGTTGAAGCAGAGAGCTATGCTGGATATGCGTGATGTATCAGTCTTTCTCCCATGCCGTTGAAGCAGAGAGCCATGCTGGATATGCATCGAAAGTGAAGTATCAGGCACATTTGGTTTGGGGTAGTAACCGCCGTAACAACAGAGGCTTCAAGGTTAAGATACAGAATAAGGAATCATCTCGAATGGACTCATCCATAGGAGTCCCCCAGGGCTCCTCACTGTCGCCTACACTCTTCAACATATATCTCTTACCAATCTGCCAACTCCTCTCCAACCTTAACCTCAAACACTTTCTTTACGCCGACGATATCCAGATCGTGATACCCATTAAAGAATCTTATATGAAAACATTGGATTACTGGGAAAATTGCCTCCTTGAAATTAAACGCCTCCTATCCAACCTAAACCTAGTTTTAAACTCCTCCAAAACCGAATTGCTGCTCATCTCCCCAGATAACAACAACTCCATCTCTAATCTTCCGGCTATCCCTACTACCTCACAAGTGAGAGACCTAGGAGTGTTAATTGACAACCGGATGAACCTTAAAGCCTTCATTAACAGAACCACCAAAGATTGTTTCCACAAACTCCAAGTTCTGAAAAGAATTAGACCGCTCTTCCACTTTCAGGACTTCAGAACTATTCTATA
Organism: Rhinatrema bivittatum; assembly: GCF_901001135.1. NCBI lineage: Eukaryota > Metazoa > Chordata > Amphibia > Gymnophiona > Rhinatrematidae > Rhinatrema > Rhinatrema bivittatum. The sequence goes on from NW_021820712.1 coordinate 245,389, forward strand.
AGCTATCATTTTTTCCAAGATCGATTACTGTAACTCTATCCTTCTGGGCCTCCCTTCCTCCTACACTAAACCACTTCAGATAATACAAAATGCTACAGCAAGATTACTGACAAACTCCAGGAGAAGGGACCACATAACTCCAATCCTAAAAGACCTCTACTGGTTGCCAGTTCACTTTAGAATCCTCTACAAATCTCTTTCCATAATATACAAAACCATCCATCTGCATATTCCACTCGACTTACAAGTCCCTTTCCAAATATACAACTCCTCCAGACCAATTAGAGACACACTCAGAGGATCTCTTCAAGTACCCCCTACTAAAACCACCAGACACATCACCTTAAGAGATCGGGCCCTCTCAACAGCCGGCCCCACCTTATGGAACTCCATCCCTCCTGACCTCAGACAAGAACCTAGCCTCCCAACTTTCAGGAAAAGACTTAAGACCTGGCTGTTTAAACAAGCATTCCCGGACACCAACTAATTATCACACTATCAACCAAACGTTATCCAGCCAGTCCTACCAGTCGTTATCCAACCAGTCCTACCCCTTCTCCATGTAAATATCTATAGCTTATATTATAGATATTGTAAATATCTTTATCTAATGTAAATATCTTTATCTAATGTTATCCTCTCCTTTTTTTTTCTTCTCTTCTCCCAGTTTATTTCCCTTGTTATTTGTAACTGCTCACTTCCACAGGTTACTCTGTTGTTCATTGTACATCCCTGTTATATGTAAACCGGCATGATGTGATTGTATCATGAATGCCGGTATATAAAAATCTTAAATAAATAAATAAATAAATAAATAAATAAATAAACAAGCCAGCTACTCCCCGCTTTGTGAGTGCGAACCCTTTTTTCTTCTCCCCTGCCGTTGAAGCAGAGAACTATACTGTATATGCATTGAAAGTGAAGTATCAGGCTTATTTGGTTTGGGGTAGTAACCGCCGTAACAAGCCAGCCACTATCACCCCAAGGTCCCTCTCCTGCTCCGTGCACATCAGCCTTTCCCCCCCCATCGAATACAGTTCATTCGGATTTCCACTCCCCATATGCATGACTCTGCACTTCTTGGCATTGAATCTCAGCTGCCATATCTTCGACCACTCTTCCAGTTTCCTTAAATCCCGTCTCATTCTCTCCACTCCTTCCAGTGTGTCCACTCTGTTGCAGATCTTAGTGTCATCCACAAAAAGACAAACCTTACCTTCTATCCCGTCCGCAATGTCACTCACAAATATATTGAACAGGACCGGTCCCAACACCGATCCTTGTGGTACACCACTTAAAACCTCCCTCTCTTCAGAGAGATCTCCATTTACCATCACACATTGTCTTCTGTCCGTCAACCAATTTGCAATCCAGGTCACCACCTCGGCACTCACTCCTAAGCTTCTCGTTTTATTCACCAGTCTCCTGTGCGGAACCGTATCAAAAGCTTTGCTGAAATCCAAGTATATGATATCGAGCGCTCTTCCTTGATCCAATTCCTTGGTTACCCAGTCAAAAAAGTCAATCAGATTTGTCTGACAGGATCTTCCTCTGGTGAATCCATGCTGCCTCTGGTCCATCAATTCTCCCGACTGTAGATAGTTCACTATTCTCTCTTTCAACAGTGACTCCATTACTTTTCCCACCACCGAAGTGAGGCTAACCGGTCTGTAGCTACCAGCCTCTTCTCTGTTCCCACTCTTGTGAAGCGGGACCACCACCGCTCTTCTCCAATCACTCGGCACCACTCCCGTTTCTAGGGATCTATTGAACAGGTCGCACAGCGGTCCCGCCAGCACATCTCTGAGCTCCCTCAGTATCCTTGGATGAATCCCATCATGCCCTTTACAGTAGATTAGTCTATGAACTCCACACCACAATAAGCATAACTATAATACTATGTGTAATAAATCTACCCTAGTAAGCACCTTGGTACAATTGGTCTTGAACTACTTCGCTAAATGACTATGTCTAATGATTTATTGTAACCGAACCTTTGAGGCACCTGTTAGAATGTACTACAGTACACTTTCACCTACATTAAATATGTGCCTACATGTAAACCGTTGCGATGGTATTTAACTTAGCAATGGTTTAGAAAAGTTTTTAAATAAATAAATAAATAAACTTTAAAACGGCTGATAACAAATATTATAAATAGATAAATAATGTTATCCTGCTTGCCGGGTACTTCTGATTTGGATTGGCAACTGTTGGAAACAGGACCATGGGCTTGATGGACCCTTGGTCTGACCCAGTATGGCAAATCTAATGTTCTTATCAATATCCCCTTCACTTTGGACCGCTCGGTGATTTACTCTGCATTGTGCTTGGTAGGGGATGGGAGGAAAAGCGTCATCGCATCCCTCATATCAGGCACCAGATTGCCTTGAGCTCCCCTGGGAAAACTGAGTTAACCTTACTGTCACCTTCAGTCTCTGGCAGTGCTGAGCTACCCCTGGGTGTGACAGAGAGACCCAGCCCTGACACGAGCTCCATCTCCTGATGTAGAAGCTCACCAGAGCCTCATTCAGTCTTTGCTCTGTCCTTACATCTTCCAGGGGAGCTCTCATAAGTAAACCCCTCAGTCCCAGCCTCTCTCCTTACATCTTCCAAGGGAGCTCTCATATGAAAACCCCTCAGTCCCAGCCTCTCTCCTTACATCTTCCGGGGACTCTCATAAGAAAACCCCTCAGTCCCAGGCTCTCTCCTTACATCTTCCAGGGGAGCTCTCATAAGAAAACCCCTCAGTCCCAGCCTCTCTCCTTACATCTTCCGGGGACTCTCATAAGAAAACCCCTCAGTCCCAGCCTCTCTCCTTACATCTTCCAGGGGACCTCTCATAAGAAAACCCCTCAGTCCCAGCCTCTCTCCTTACATCTTCCAGGGAAGCTCTCATAAGAAAACCCCTCAGTCCCAGCCTCTCTCCTTACATCTTCCAGGGGAGCTCTCATAAGAAAACCCCTCAGTCTCAGCCTCTCTCCTTACATCTTCCAGGGGGAGCTCTCATAAGAAAACCCCTCAGTCCCAGCCTCTCTCCTTACATCTTCCAGGGGAGCTCTCATAAGAAACCCCTCAGTCCTAGCCTCTCTCTTTACATCTTCCAGGAGAGCTCTCATAAGAAAACCCATGAGTCCCAGCCTCTCTCCTTACATCTTCCAGGGGAGCTCTCATAAGTAAACCCCTCAGTCCCAGCCTCTCTCCTGTTCCTTCCCAGGCAGCTCTGATTAGGAGCCCCCAATGCCTGCTCCTCATCAAACTGCTCCCTGCCTGTGAGAAGGAGGAAGGATGGTCCTCTTTCATTGCATGGAGTTTCTTTGCTCTATAAACAGGCAGTTGTGTCATTGCACAGTGCTGAGTGTGGAATATTCTAAAGCAGGGGTCGGGAACCTATGGCTCGCGAGCCAGATGTGGCTCTTTTCATGGCTGCATCTGGCTTGCAGACAAATGTTTAATAAAAAAGTAAAAATATAACAAAACCCCCCACCCTCCTGACCCCCCCAAGAGCTGCCAAAAGTCCCTGGTGGTCCAGCGGGGGTCCAGGAGTGGTCCGGGAGCGATCTCCTGGACTTGGGCTGTCGGCTGCCAGTAGTCAAAATGGCGCCGATGGCCCTTTGCCCTCACTATGTCACTGGGATCCACCAATGGCGGCGGTAGCCCCTGTGACATAGTGAGGGCAAAGGGCCGTCGACGCCATTTTGATCACTGGCAGCTGACGGCCCTTTGCCCTTACTATGTCGCAGGGGCTACTGCTGCCATTGGTCGACCCCAGTGACATATGAGGGCAAAGGGCCGTCGGATCCATTTTGACTACTGGCAGTTGACAGCCCAAGTCCAGGAGATCGCTCCCGGACCCCCACTGGACTTTTGGCAGGTCTTTGGGGGGGGGGGGTTAGGAGAGTTGGGGGTTGTAGTAAATTAATTTTGGAGGTCTTGGGGTGCGTCAGGAGGGTGGGGAGTTTTGTTAGATTTTTACTTTTTTATTAAAGATTTGTCTGCGAGCCCTAGACCCCCGCTGGACCACCAGGAACCTTTGGCAGGTCTTGGGGGGTCAGGAGGGTGGGGGGTTGTAGTAAAGTAATTTGGCAGGTCTTGGAGGGTGTCAGGAGGGTGGGGGGTTGTAGTAATTTAATTTGGTAGGTCTTGGGGGGGGGGGTCAGGAGGGTGGGGGTTGTAGTTAGTATGGCTCTCACGGAATTATATTTTAAAATATGTGGCACTCATGGCTCTCTCAGCCAAAAATGTTCCCGACCCCTGTCCCTAAAGTGTATAACAGCTGCTCATGATCTGTAGGGTGGAGCAAGAAATAATCTCTGTCTTGTTTCTCCTCTAGGATGTGAAGGAAACCCTGAGCAGGTACAAGTTTCTTTCTCATCTTTTCTATGCGGTTGGAAATTTATATTTTTGGTGATGGAGTTTGGAGGGGATAATAGGGGTAACAAAGGATCTTATTGATTGGTGAACTGGAGGGAGAAGTGGGATTTGGTTTGGATAAGTTCCTGGAGGAAAAGTCCATAAACCATTATTAAGGTGGAGCTGTAGGAATCCCCTTCTCACTGGGATGAGCAGCTTGGACTCTCTCTACCCCTTGGGATCCTCCCAGGTACCTGATGGACCTTTGGTCTGACCCATAATGGCAAAGTCTTATGTTCTTGTAGAACCAGCACCAACGCAGGCCTTGATCCCCTTCCCACTTGGGTAATGGCTCAGGCTGTGTAACCCAGAACCCAAACAGGGGAACAACTCCAGATAAACACTCCTACTCTCTTTAACTCTTATCCAGAATGCCAGAGCTAGAATTGCTGCAGCCGCTTTTATAAGCAGCAGGGGGTGGGGGCGCTATTCCAGCAACCTCAGTGGAGGAGCTGTTCTGAATAGTTCACTCCTCCCTCCACTAACTTTCCCATCCTAGCTCACAGGGTTGAAGACCAGGGCATCATCAGGATGATCCCATCTGCTCCATCTCTATCCCCTGGGGTTGAACATCTCCCAGAATAATCCCAGTGACTCACTTACCTGTAGTTATATCTCATTCTCTCCACCTGTCCCATGTCCATCTCCTGGGGTTGAACATCTCCCAGAATAATCCCAGTGACTCTCTTACCTGTAGTTATATCTCATTCTCTCCTCCTGTCCCATCTCTATCTCCTGGGGGTGAACATCTCCCAGAATAATCCCAGTGACTCTCTTACCTGTAGTTATATCTCATTCTCTCCACCTGCCCCATGTCTATCTCCTGGGGTTGAACATCTCCCAGAATAATCCCAGTGACTCTCTTACCTGTAGTTATATCTCATTCTCTCCTCCTGTCCCATGTCCATCTCCTGGGGTTTTAACCTCTCCCAGAATAATCCCAGTGACTCTCTTACCTGTAGTTATATCTCATTCTCTCCACCTGCCCCATGTCTATCTCCTGGGTTGAACATCTCCCAGAATAATCCCAGTGACTCTCTTACCTGTAGTTATATCTCATTCTCTCCACCTGTCCCATGTCCATCTCCTGGGGTTGAACATCTCCCAGAATAATCCCAGTGACTCTCTTACCTGTAGTTATATCTCATTCTCTCCTCCTGTCCCATCTCTATCTCCTGGGGGTGAACATCTCCCAGAATAATCCCAGTGACTTTCTTACCTGTAGTTATATCTCATTCTCTCCTCCTGTCCCATCTCTATCTCCTGGGGGTGAACATCTCCCAGAATAATCCCAGTGACTTTCTTACCTGTAGTTATATCTCATTCTCTCCTCCTGTCCCATGTCTACCTCCTGGGGTTGAACATCTCTCAGAGTAATCCCAGTGACTCTCTTACCTGTAGTTATATCTCATTCTCTCCACCTGTCCCATCTCTATCCACTGGGGTTGAACATCTCCCAGAATAATCCCAGTGACTCTCTTACCTGTAGTCATATCTCATTCTCTCCTCCTGTCCCATCTCTATCTCCTGGGGGTGAACATCTCCCAGAATAATCCCAGTGACTCTCTTACCTGTAGTTATATCTCATTCTCTCCTCCTGTCCCATCTCTATCTCCTGGGGGTGAACATCTCCCAGAATAATCCCAGTGACTCTCTTACCTGTAGTTATATTTCATTCTCTCCACTTGCCCCATGTCTATCTCCTGGGGTTGAACATCTCCCAGAATAATCCCAGTGACTGTCTTACCTGTAGTTATATCTCATTCTCTCCTCCTGTCCCATGTCCATCTCCTGGGGTTTTAACCTCTCCCAGAATAATCCCAGTGACTCTCTTACCTGTAGTTATATCTCATTCTCTCCTCCTGTCCCACATCCACCTCCTGGGGTATAACCTCTCCCAGAATAATCCCAGTGACTCTCTTAACTGTAGGTGTCAGAACGCTGAGTTTCGAAAACCAGAGGCTGTTTCTACTGACCTGAGATTGGATTTCCCACTGAGATACCCTCAGCAATTGAAGAAAGTGATCACAAGCTTTGGAGGTAGAAGAATCTCTCTCTTTTACTTTTGCTTTATTTGTTTGCATTAAATCATTAGCAGTCAGAATGTGGAGTTTCTCAGATGCAGATCTGCAATCTGTCTGTACAGATAAGAGATTGCTCCTATCTTCCCCTTCCCCTTCCTCTGTTTTTGGTCCTGATCCCGTTCTTTCCTGTCTTCCCCGATCTCTTATTTATTCTTTCTCTTGCATTTGCCAAAATCTCAAATTGCAAAGCCTGCCCTATGAAACACATTTTAAATGTAAATCTCTGAGATCTCTCAGTATATTCTACAGAGAGACTTGTGGAGGAAGAGAAGGCAGAGAAGGGGATATGATTGGGATTTATAAATCAGGAATGGGGTGGAACGGGTAAATAGGGAACGGTTATTTACCCTTTCAATAACAATAGGACTAGGGGACATCCCATGATAGTAGCAAGCGGCAGATTTAATTCCAATCATAGGAAGTATTTTCCACTCGCAGCACAATCAAGCGATGGAATCTGTTGCAGGAGGACGTGATTAAGGGACGTAGCATGGGGGGATCAGAAGAGGATTGGAGAAGTCCCTGAAGGAAAAGTCCATAAAGAGTTATTAGCCAGGAGGACTCAGGAAAGCCGGCGCTTATCCCTGGGAGTGAGATACAAGAAATGGATCAACTATTGGGGGTCTGCCGGGTACTCGTGCCCCAGACTGGCACTGTCAGACAGGAAGCTGGGCTCGATGGACCTCGTCTGACCCAGCAGGACACTTCTTATGTTCTTATGGAAATAATAAATATCATTTACACTCTCCTACTCTCAGTTATGTATAAGGTGAAGGGAATTTGTTTTTGTTATAAAGAAATATATAGAAGTGTACAGGTCAATATTCAAAATCTGAGCCGTGCAAACCCCCTAACCCCCGCCAAGCCCCCTCCCATAGAGTAAAATGTGCCAGGGGGATCTCAGATCCTTGCAGCTCCTCTCCCCACCCCCTCTCACAAAACCCTCCCCTGCCCCCGGAGCAGCAGAAACCCTGCTGGGAGTGAGGGAACCTCTTATATGCTTACGGTGCTTCCAGTACTTTTCTGCTACGACGAGCGCTGGAAGCGTAAGCAGCCCTCAGATTTAGGGAAGTAGATTCAGAGGAACATTTATCCCACTAATCATACAGCACAAGTTATCCCGCTAACTTTACATGATAAAATGTCCAGTAACCTGCCTGCTGAATATGACCCCCATGTAATATTTAACTTTATATATAGATAAGTCCTCACTTTACTGTGAATATTGTGTTTTACCAACAGAGAGAGCAGCTCAGTCCATCTGTTACTCACTTCCTACTGAATATGACCCCATGTAATATTTAACTTTATATACAGATAAGTCATCCCTTTACTGTGAATATTGTGTTTTACCAACAGACACAGCAGCTCAGTCCATCTGTCACTCTCTTCCTATTGAATATGACCCCCATGTAATATTTAACTTTATATACAGATAAGTCCTCACTTTACTGTGAATATTGTGTTTTACCAACAGAGAGAGCAGCTCAGTCCATCTGTCACTCACTTCCTACTGAATATGACCCCATGTAATATTTAACTTTATATGCAGATAAGTCCTCACTTTACTGTGAATATTGTGTTTTACCAACAGAGAGAGCAGCTCAGTCCATCTGTCACTCACTTCCTACTGAATATGACCCCATGTAATATTTAACTTTATATGCAGATAAGTCCTCACTTTACTGTGAATATTGTGTTTTACCAACAGAGAGAGCAGCTCAGTCCATCTGTCACTCACTTCCTACTGAATATGACCCCCATGTAATATTTAACTTTATATAAAGATAAGTCCTCACTTTACTGTGAATATTGTGTTTTACCAACAGAGAGAGCAGCTCAGTCCTTCTGTCACCCACTTCCTACTGAATATGACCCCATGTAATATTTAACTTTATATAAAGATAAGTCATCACTTTACTGTGAATATTGTGTTTTACCAACAGAGAGAGCAGCTCAGTCCATCTGTCACTCACTTCCTACTGAATATGACCCCATGTAATATTTAACTTTATATGCAGATAAGTCCTCACTTTACTGTGAATATTGTGTTTTACCAACAGAGAGAGCAGCTCAGTCCATCTGTCACTCACTTCCTACTGAATATGACCCCCATGTAATATTTAACTTTATATAAAGATAAGTCCTCACTTTACTGTGAATATTGTGTTTTACCAACAGAGAGAGCAGCTCAGTCCTTCTGTCACCCACTTCCTACTGAATATGACCCCATGTAATATTTAACTTTATATAAAGATAAGTCATCACTTTACTGTGAATATTGTGTTTTACCAACGAGAGAGCAGCTCAGTCCATCTGTCACCCACTTCCTACTGAATATGACCCCATGTAATATTTAACTTTATATACAGATAAGTCATCACTTTACTGTGAATATTGTGTTTTACCAATGAGAGAGCAGCTCAGTCCATCTGTCGCTCACTTCCTACTGAATATGACCCCATGTAATATTTAACTTTATATACAGATAAGTCATCACTTTACTGTGAATATTGTGTTTTACCAATGAGAGAGCAGCTCAGTCCATCTGTCACTGACTTCCTACTGAATATGACCCCATGTAATATTTAACTTTATATGCAGATAAGTCCTCACTTTACTGTGAATATTGTGTTTTACCAACAGAGAGAGCAGCTCAGTCCTTCTGTCACTCACTTCCTACTGAATATGACCCCATGTAATATTTAACTTTATATACAGATAAGTCCTCACTTTACTGTGAATATTGTGTTTTACCAACAGAGAGAGCAGCTCAGTCCATCTGTCACTCACTTCCTACTGAATATGACCCCATGTAATATTTAACTTTATATACAGATAAGTCCTCACTTTACTGTGAATATTGTGTTTTACCAACAGAGAGAGCAGCTCAGTCCATCTGTCACTCACTTCCTACTGAATATGACCCCATGTAATATTTAACTTTATATGCAGATAAGTCCTCACTTTACTGTGAATATTGTGTTTTACCAACAGAGAGAGCAGCTCAGTCCATCTGTCACTCACTTCCTACTGAATATGACCCCCATGTAATATTTAACTTTATATAAAGATAAGTCCTCACTTTACTGTGAATATTGTGTTTTACCAACAGAGAGAGCAGCTCAGTCCTTCTGTCACCCACTTCCTACTGAATATGACCCCATGTAATATTTAACTTTATATAAAGATAAGTCATCACTTTACTGTGAATATTGTGTTTTACCAACGAGAGAGCAGCTCAGTCCATCTGTCACCCACTTCCTACTGAATATGACCCCATGTAATATTTAACTTTATATACAGATAAGTCATCACTTTACTGTGAATATTGTGTTTTACCAATGAGAGAGCAGCTCAGTCCATCTGTCGCTCACTTCCTACTGAATATGACCCCATGTAATATTTAACTTTATATACAGATAAGTCATCACTTTACTGTGAATATTGTGTTTTACCAATGAGAGAGCAGCTCAGTCCATCTGTCACTGACTTCCTACTGAATATGACCCCATGTAATATTTAACTTTATATGCAGATAAGTCCTCACTTTACTGTGAATATTGTGTTTTACCAACAGAGAGAGCAGCTCAGTCCATCTGTCACTCACTTCCTACTGAATATGACCCCCATGTAATATTTAACTTTATATAAAGATAAGTCCTCACTTTACTGTGAATATTGTGTTTTACCAACGAGAGAGCAGCTCAGTCCATCTGTCACCCACTTCCTACTGAATATGACCCCATGTAATATTTAACTTTATATACAGATAAGTCATCACTTTACTGTGAATATTGTGTTTTACCAATGAGAGAGCAGCTCAGTCCATCTGTCGCTCACTTCCTACTGAATATGACCCCATGTAATATTTAACTTTATATACAGATAAGTCATCACTTTACTGTGAATATTGTGTTTTACCAATGAGAGAGCAGCTCAGTCCATCTGTCGCTCACTTCCTACTGAATATGACCCCATGTAATATTTAACTTTATATGCAGATAAGTCCTCACTTTACTGTGAATATTGTGTTTTACCAACAGAGAGAGCAGCTCAGTCCATCTGTCAGTCACTTCCTACTGAATATGACCCCCATGTAATATTTAACTTTATATACAGATAAGTCCTCACTTTACTGTGAATATTGTGTTTTACCAACAGAGAGAGCAGCTCAGTCCATCTGTCACTCACTTCCTACTGAATATGACCCCCATGTAATATTTAACTTTCTATACAGATAAGTCATCACTTTACTGTGAATATTGTATTTTACCAATAGAGAGAGCAGCTCAGTCCATCTGTAACTCACTTCTACTGAATGTGACCCCCATGTAATATTTAACTTTATATACAGATAAGTCCTCACTTTACTGTGAACATTGTGTTTTACCAACAGAGAGAGCAGCTCAGTCCATCTGTCACTCACTTCCTACTGAATATGACTCCATGTAATATTTAACTTTATATACAGATAAGTCATCACTTTACTGTGAATATTGTGTTTTACCAACAGAGAGAGCAGCTCAGTCCATCTGTCACTCACTTCCTACTGAATATGACCCCATGTAATATTTAACTTTATATACAGATAAGTCCTCACTTTACTGAGAATATTGTGTTTTACCAACAGAGAGAGCAGCTCAGTCCATCTGTCACTCACTTCCTACTGAATATGACCCCATGTAATATTTAACTTTATATACAGATAAGTCCTCACTTTACTGTGAATATTGTGTTTTACCAACAGAGAGAGCAGCTCAGTCCATCTGTCACTCACTTCCTACTGAATATGACCCCATGTAATATTTAACTTTATATACAGATAAGTCATCACTTTACTGTGAATATTGTGTTTTACCAACAGAGAGAGCAGCTCAGTCCATCTCTCACTCACTTCCTACTGAATATGACCCCATGTAATATTTAACTTTATATACAGATAAGCCCTCACTTTACTGTGAATATTGTGTTTTACCAACAGAGAGAGCAGCTCAGTCCATCTGTCACTCACTTCCTACTGAATATGACCCCATGTAATATTTAACTTTATATATAGATAAGTCCTCACCTTCCTGTGAATATTGTGTTTTACCAACAGAGAGAGCAGCTCAGTCCATCTGTCACTCACTTCCTACTGAATATGACCCCATGTAATATTTAACTTTATATACAGATAAGTCATCACTTTACTGTGAATATTGTGTTTTACCAACAGAGAGAGCAGCTCAGTCCATCTGTCACTCACTTCCTACTGAATATGACCCCCATGTAATATTTAACTTTATATACAGATAAGTCCTCACTTTACTGTGAATATTGTGTTTTACCAACAGAGAGAGCAGCTCAGTCCATCTGTCACTCACTTCCTACTGAATATGACCCCATGTAATATTTAACTTTATATACAGATAAGTCATCACTTTACTGTGAATATTGTGTTTTACCAACAGAGAGAGCAGCTCAGTCCATCTGTCACTCACTTCCTACTGAATATGACCCCATGTAATATTTAACTCTATATACAGATAAGTCATCACTTTACTGTGAATATTGTGTTTTACCAACAGAGAGAGCAGCTCAGTCCATCTGTCACTCACTTCCTACTGAATATGATCCCCATGTAATATTTAACTTTATATACAGATAAGCCCTCACTTTACTGTGAATATTGGGGCGGATTTTAAAAGGCCCGCATAGGCCGCCGGCGCGTAAAGGGGAGGGAGGGGGCGTGTCCGGGGGCGTTCCTGAAACTTTGCTGACAAAGGTAAGGGGGGGGGGGTTTAGATAGGGCCAGGGGGGGGGGGTTAGGTAGGGGAAGGAAGGGGAAGGTGGGGGGAGGGCGAAGAAAAGTTCCCTCCCGAGACACAATTGGAGCATCCGCGGTGCGGCAGAGGAGGGACAAACAAGGGAAAACGCAGGGAGAAGCGAGGAAAATTTCCCCTAACCCTCCCGGAACGGCGCCCGAAGCCCGGAGAGCTGGTCCTGAGCTGTCTGCTCCAGTGGGGGTGAGTGAACCGGGCTCCCCGGTGTCACCCCCGACGCTGCTGCCAGCAAAAGGCCGGGTCCTCGACCCTCAGCAGCGGCCTCTACCAGGGGGGGGGTGGTCCCCTCAGAACCTTCCAACCCCCCTGGGAGGCTCCCAGGGCGCGGGAGTCTTCTTCTATAACTTCTCTCTCCTTTGATTCTAAATCCTCTTCTTTTTTTAAAACCAACCAAATCACTACAAATCCTGACTAACTAACACTACCCAGGATCCCAGAGTCTGTGGGTGACCCTGCCCCATCTGCTGGAGACAGAGTAAGACTGAGGGGCTGTGGGTGGCGCCTTACTATATGTAGGGATGCCCTAGAGGTCTTGCTCTGTCTCCATCTGCTGGTGCGGAGTCACAACCCAGGTGTCTGGACTGATCCAGGCACGTACAGGGAATTAATGATTTTTACCACTAGAAATCTCTTTGATAATTACCCTGAGAAGTCCCAGCAATGTTATCCTGATTGTATCCTCAGCATCAGCCTTAGAACAGGAGACAAAATGCAGAATCAGTTCAGAGAGAACTTCCTGGCTCAGAAATCAATAAAATCCCAAAGAGGAACCTCTGACAATTCTGAATTATCTGTCAAATAGCAATAAGAAGACAGCGTGAATTTGTCTGGGATTTCTGTTACACGTCTGATGCACATAAAACCAGAGAATTATCATTTGTATAAATATCTGTTTATGATTCTATTCTAGCGCATATAAAATGCCAAGTTCTTTCTTTATAACAGAGGAAATGTCACAAGTTCTCTGATGGACGTTTTATAAACTGGAAGCTCTAACATTTCTCTATTTCTTACTGTTTCTTCCCGCCCTGCAGGACTGGGTAAGTTTTATTCTCAGTCTGATAAATATATTTCTGCCTGGCACTGTATTTATTTCTCTTCTCTGACCTCTGATCCGTGTTTCTCTTTGTTTTAATTCAGACTGGTGGATGGGATGTGGCAGATATGCAGGTAACTGCCTCTGATATAACTAATTATACAAATGATCCCGTCTATGAATGAGAGCTGCTACAGGGTCTCCTCCAGCCTCACCCTTCCCCTCCTGTCCCCTGCCTGCTTCCTGGGAGGGGAGGGGTTGGGGCAGGAAGCAGAGGGCAGTTCTGTTACCTGAGATTCAGAGCCCTGGGTGCTCATGCAATGGGTCCCCTGCTAAGCACAGTCAGGGCATAGATAACCCCAGCACTCTCCTCCCTCAGACACCAGCAGTATCTTTACCCTCTTCCTCCCTCTCCCCTCCAAGCCTGATCTAAGCATTCTCCTCTTCTTCCCCTTCCAACCTCAGCAGTCTCTTTTCCACAGGCTCCCACTCTCAGCTGTGAAGCTGCTGCCCCTACAGCCTCTTGAGCTCCCCTGGCTCTTCCTCCATCACTATCACCGTCCCTCCATTCCCTGCCCCTCACCCACCTTCTGTCTGAAATCATCCTCCCTCTCCTCCCCCTCCCCTCTGCATGCCCCTGCCCTCCCCTCCCTTCTCAGCTGTGACTCTGCCGCCCCTGCAGCCTTCCCTCTCCTCTGCCCCTTGCTCTGTGCTGGCCCCGCTCTTTCCGCTCTCTGCGTCTCCTTCCCGCCTGCGTGGCCGGTGCAGCTTCTCCCAGTGCAGACCCCAGCGCCAGCACCGCTCCCTCCTGCCCCACGGGGCAATTACTGCACTTCCTGCCGCAGGAGCGCATGCAGGGAGTGACACAGACCCCGCCCCTTATACTAAGGACTGCCCCTGGCTTTAATGGTGGGGGGTCACAGGGGGAGGGGTTTCAGGGAAGGGAAATATAAATGGGAAGAGGAGGCCAATGGGGCTGTGAGTTATAGGAAGCCCGGCAGGGAATTAGCCAATTAGAAACTCCCTGTCACTGATGATGAAAGGGGAATCAGTCCAATGGGAGATACTGGAGAGCAGCCGGCCAATAGGATCACTGGTAGGTCTGAGCCCTGTCAGTGAGTGGCAGCCAATAACAGAGCTCCTCTCATAGACTAAGGAACTGACTCAGGGAGCAGCCAATGAGGTTTAGGGGTGGGAGAGTGAGGAGCCAATGAGAGTTAGAGCTGGGGGTATAGGGAACCAATGGGGGTTAGAGGTGTGTGAGGAGCCAATGAGGAGAGTGTGCTCATGTTTATTAATGTCTCCTCCTCTCTGCAGTGCCTGTGACTCTGGATCCTGAAACTGCGAATCCCTGGCTCCTCCTGTCTGAGGATGGGAAAAGGGTCAGAGTGGGAGAGAGAAAGCAGAGCCTCCCCCCCAGTCCCCGGAGATTTGATTCTTATCTCTGTGTGCTGGGGCGTGAGGGCTTCACCTCGGGGAGACATTACTGGGAGGTGGGGGTGGGGGAGGGGGGTTACTGTGAGCTGGGGGTGTGCAGAGACTCTGTGAGGAGGGAGGGGGGGGATCTCACTAACACCTGAGGAGGGATACTGGGGAGTGAGGCTGTGGGATGGAGGTAAATGCTGGGCCCTCACCTCCCCCAGGACCGAGCTCCCCCTGAGTGAGAGACCCCGGGCAGTGGGGATTCTCCTGGACTATGAGGCAGGGGAAGTTTCATTTTACAATGCAGAGAATAAATCTCATCTCTACACCTTCTCCCACACCCTCACTGGCTCTCTCCTGCCTTTCTTCTGTACTTATAAAGCAGCTCTGAGGATCCTCCCAGTGCCAGGCTGGGAGTGAGAGACCCCGGGCAGTGGGGATTCTCCTGGACTATGAGGCAGGGGAAGTTTCATTTTACAATGCAGAGAATAAATCTCATCTCTACACCTTCTCCCACACCCTCACTGGCATCTCTCCTGCCTTTCTTCTGTACTTATAAAGCAGCTCTGAGGATCCTCCCAGTGCCAGGCTGGGAGTGAGAGACCCCGGGCAGTGGGGATTCTCCTGGACTATGAGGCAGGGGAAGTTTCATTTTACAATGCAGAGAATAAATCTCATCTCTACACCTTCTCCCACACCCTCACTGCCTCTCTCCTGCCTTTCTTCTGTACTTATAAAGCAGCTCTGAGGATCCTCCCAGTGCCAGGCTGGGAGTGAGAGACCCCGGGCAGTGGGGATTCTCCTGGACTATGAGGCAGGGGAAGTTTCATTTTACAATGCAGAGAATAAATCTCATCTCTACACCTTCTCCCACACCCTCACTGGCTCTCTCCTGCCTTTCTTCTGTACTTATAAAGCAGCTCTGAGGATCCTCCCAGTGCCAGGCTGGGAGTGAGAGACCCCGGGCAGTGGGGATTCTCCTGGACTATGAGGCAGGGGAAGTTTCATTTTACAATGCAGAGAATAAATCTCATCTCTACACCTTCTCCCACACCCTCACTCCCTCTCTCCTGCCTTTCTTCTGTACTTATAAAGCAGCTCTGAGGATCCTCCCAGTGCCAGGCTGGGAGTGAGAGACCCCGGGCAGTGGGGATTCTCCTGGACTATGAGGCAGGGGAAGTTTCATTTTACAATGCAGAGAATAAATCTCATCTCTACACCTTCTCCCACACCCTCACTGGCTCTCTCCTGCCTTTCTTCTGTACTTATAAAGCAGCTCTGAGGATCCTCCCAGTGCCAGACTGGGAGTGAGAGACCCCGGGCAGTGGGGATTCTCCTGGACTATGAGGCAGGGGAAGTTTCATTTTACAATGCAGAGAATAAATCTCATCTCTACACCTTCTCCCACACCCTCACTGGCTCTCTCCTGCCTTTCTTCTGTACTTATAAAGCAGCTCTGAGGATCCTCCCAGTGCCAGGCTGGAGTGAGAGACCCCGGGCAGTGGGGATTCTCCTGGACTATGAGGCAGGGGAAGTTTCATTTTACAATGCAGAGAATAAATCTCATCTCTACACCTTCTCCCACACCCTCACTGGCCTCTCTCCTGCCTTTCTTCTGTACTTATAAAGCAGCTCTGAGGATCCTCCCAGTGCCAGGCTGGGAGTGAGAGACCCCGGGCAGTGGGGATTCTCCTGGACTATGAGGCAGGGGAAGTTTCATTTTACAATGCAGAGAATAAATCTCATCTCTACACCTTCTCCCACACCCTCACTGCCCTCTCTCCTGCCTTTCTTCTGTACTTATAAAGCAGCTCTGAGGATCCTCCCAGTGCCAGGCTGGGAGTGAGAGACCCCGGGCAGTGGGGATTCTCCTGGACTATGAGGCAGGGGGAGTTTCATTTTACAATGCAGAGAATAAATCTCATCTCTACACCTTCTCCCACACCCTCACTGGCTCTCTCCTGCCTTTCTTCTGTACTTATAAAGCAGCTCTGAGGATCCTCCCAGTGCCAGGCTGGGAGTGAGAGACCCCGGGCAGTGGGGATTCTCCTGGACTATGAGGCAGGGGAAGTTTCATTTTACAATGCAGAGAATAAATCTCATCTCTACACCTTCTCCCACACCCTCACTGCCCTCTCTCCTGCCTTTCTTCTGTACTTATAAAGCAGCTCTGAGGATCCTCCCAGTGCCAGGACTGGGAGTGAGAGACCCCGGGCAGTGGGGATTCTCCTGGACTATGAGGCAGGGGAAGTTTCATTTTACAATGCAGAGAATAAATCTCATCTCTACACCTTCTCCCACACCCTCACTGGCTCTCTCCTGCCTTTCTTCTGTACTTATAAAGCAGCTCTGAGGATCCTCCCAGTGCCAGACTGGGAGTGAGAGACCCCGGGCAGTGGGGATTCTCCTGGACTATGAGGCAGGGGAAGTTTCATTTTACAATGCAGAGAATAAATCTCATCTCTACACCTTCTCCCACACCCTCACTGGCTCTCTCCTGCCTTTCTTCTGTACTTATAAAGCAGCTCTGAGGATCCTCCCAGTGCCAGGCTGGGAGTGAGAGCCCCCGGGCAGTGGGGATTCTCCTGGACTATGAGGCAGGGGAAGTTTCATTTTACAATGCAGAGAATAAATCTCATCTCTACACCTTCTCCCACACCCTCACTCCCTCTCTCCTGCCTTTCTTCTGTACTTATAAAGCAGCTCTGAGGATCCTCCCAGTGCCAGGCTGGGAGTGAGAGACCCCGGGCAGTGGGGATTCTCCTGGACTATGAGGCAGGGGAAGTTTCATTTTACAATGCAGAGAATAAATCTCATCTCTACACCTTCTCCCACACCCTCACTGGCTCTCTCCTGCCTTTCTTCTGTACTTATAAAGCAGCTCTGAGGATCCTCCCAGTGCCAGGCTGGGAGTGAGAGACCCCGGGCAGTGGGGATTCTCCTGGACTATGAGGCAGGGGAAGTTTCATTTTACAATGCAGAGAATAAATCTCATCTCTACACCTTCTCCCACACCCTCACTGCCCTCTCTCCTGCCTTTCTTCTGTACTTATAAAGCAGCTCTGAGGATCCTCCCAGTGCCAGGCTGGGAGTGAGAGACCCCGGGCAGTGGGGATTCTCCTGGACTATGAGGCAGGGGAAGTTTCATTTTACAATGCAGAGAATAAATCTCATCTCTACACCTTCTCCCACACCCTCACTCCCTCTCTCCTGCCTTTCTTCTGTACTTATAAAGCAGCTCTGAGGATCCTCCCAGTGCCAGGCTGGGAGTGAGAGACCCCGGGCAGTGGGGATTCTCCTGGACTATGAGGCAGGGGAAGTTTCATTTTACAATGCAGAGAATAAATCTCATCTCTACACCTTCTCCCACACCCTCACTGGCTCTCTCCTGCCTTTCTTCTGTACTTATAAAGCAGCTCTGAGGATCCTCCCAGTGCCAGGCTGGGAGTGAGAGACCCCGGGCAGTGGGGATTCTCCTGGACTATGAGGCAGGGGAAGTTTCATTTTACAATGCAGAGAATAAATCTCATCTCTACACCTTCTCCCACACCCTCACTCCCTCTCTCCTGCCTTTCTTCTGTACTTATAAAGCAGCTCTGAGGATCCTCCCAGTGCCAGGCTGGGAGTGAGAGACCCCGGGCAGTGGGGATTCTCCTGGACTATGAGGCAGGGGAAGTTTCATTTTACAATGCAGAGAATAAATCTCATCTCTACACCTTCTCCCACACCCTCACTGGCTCTCTCCTGCCTTTCTTCTGTACTTATAAAGCAGCTCTGAGGATCCTCCCAGTGCCAGGCTGGGAGTGAGAGACCCCGGGCAGTGGGAATTCTCCTGGACTATGAGGCAGGGGAAGTTTCATTTTACAATGCAGAGAATAAATCTCATCTCTACACCTTCTCCCACACCCTCACTGGCCTCTCTCCTGCCTTTCTTCTGTACTTATAAAGCAGCTCTGAGGATCCTCCCAGTGCCAGGCTGGGAGTGAGAGACCCCGGGCAGTGGGGATTCTCCTGGACTATGAGGCAGGGGAAGTTTCATTTTACAATGCAGAGAATAAATCTCATCTCTACACCTTCTCCCACACCCTCACTGGCTCTCTCCTGCCTTTCTTCTGTACTTATAAAGCAGCTCTGAGGATCCTCCCAGTGCCAGGCTGGGAGTGAGAGACCCCGGGCAGTGGGGATTCTCCTGGACTATGAGGCAGGGGAAGTTTCATTTTACAATGCAGAGAATAAATCTCATCTCTACACCTTCTCCCACACCCTCACTGGCTCTCTCCTGCCTTTCTTCTGTACTTATAAGCAGCTCTGAGGATCCTCCCAGTGCCAGGCTGGGAGTGAGAGACCCCGGGCAGTGGGGATTCTCCTGGACTATGAGGCAGGGGAAGTTTCATTTTACAATGCAGAGAATAAATCTCATCTCTACACCTTCTCCCACACCCTCACTGCCTCTCTCCTGCCTTTCTTCTGTACTTATAAGGCAGCTCTGAGGATCCTCCCAGTGCCAGGCTGGGAGTGAGAGCCCCCGGGCAGTGGGGATTCTCCTGGACTATGAGGCAGGGGAAGTTTCATTTTACAATGCAGAGAATAAATCTCATCTCTACACCTTCTCCCACACCCTCACTGGCTCTCTCCTGCCTTTCTTCTATACTTATAAAGCAGCTCTGAGGATCCTCCCAGTGCCAGACTGGGAGTGAGAGACCCCGGGCAGTGGGGATTCTCCTGGACTATGAGGCAGGGGAAGTTTCATTTTACAATGCAGAGAATAAATCTCATCTCTACACCTTCTCCCACACCCTCACTCCCTCTCTCCTGCCTTTCTTCTGTACTTATAAAGCAGCTCTGAGGATCCTCCCAGTGCCAGGCTGGGAGTGAGAGACCCCGGGCAGTGGGGATTCTCCTGGACTATGAGGCAGGGGAAGTTTCATTTTACAATGCAGAGAATAAATCTCATCTCTACACCTTCTCCCACACCCTCACTGGCACTCTCCTGCCTTTCTTCTGTACTTATAAAGCAGCTCTGAGGATCCTCCCAGTGCCAGGCTGGGAGTGAGAGCCCCCGGGCAGTGGGGATTCTCCTGGACTATGAGGCAGGGGAAGTTTCATTTTACAATGCAGAGAATAAATCTCATCTCTACACCTTCTCCCACACCCTCACTGGCACTCTCCTGCCTTTCTTCTGTACTTATAAAGCAGCTCTGAGGTTCCTCCCAGTGCCAGGCTGGGAGTGAGAGACCCCGGGCAGTGGGGATTCTCCTGGACTATGAGGCAGGGGAAGTTTCATTTTACAATGCAGAGAATAAATCTCATCTCTACACCTTCTCCCTCACCCTCACTGGCACTCTCCTGCCTTTCTTCTGAACTTATAAAGCAGCTCTGAGGATCCTCCCAGTGCCAGGCTGAGAGTGAGAGACCCCGGGCAGTGGGGATTCTCCTGGACTATGAGGCAGGGGAAGTTTCATTTTACAATGCAGAGAATAAATCTCATCTCTACACCTTCTCCCACACCCTCACTCCCTCTCTCCTGCCTTTCTTCTGTACTTATAAAGCAGCTCTGAGGATCCTCCCAGTGCCAGGCTGGGAGTGAGAGCCCCCGGGCAGTGGGGATTCTCCTGGACTATGAGGCAGGGGGAGTTTCATTTTACAATGCAGAGAATAAATCTCATCTCTACACCTTCTCCCACACCCTCACTGGCTCTCTCCTGCCTTTCTTCTGTACTTATAAAGCAGCTCTGAGGATCCTCCCAGTGCCAGGCTGGGAGTGAGAGACCCCGGGCAGTGGGGATTCTCCTGGACTATGAGGCAGGGGAAGTCTCATTTTACAATGCAGAGAATAAATCTCATCTCTACACCTTCTCCCACACCCTCACTCCCTCTCTCCTGCCTTTCTTCTGTACTTATAAAGCAGCTCTGAGGATCCTCCCAGTGCCAGGCTGGGAGTGAGAGACCCCGGGCAGTGGGGATTCTCCTGGACTATGAGGCAGGGGAAGTTTCATTTTACAATGCAGAGAATAAATCTCATCTCTACACCTTCTCCCACACCCTCACTGGCTCTCTCCTGCCTTTCTTCTGTACTTATAAAGCAGCTCTGAGGATCCTCCCAGTGCCAGGCTGGGAGTGAGAGACCCCGGGCAGTGGGGATTCTCCTGGACTATGAGGCAGGGGAAGTTTCATTTTACAATGCAGAGAATAAATCTCATCTCTACACCTTCTCCCACACCCTCACTCCCTCTCTCCTGCCTTTCTTCTGTACTTATAAAGCAGCTCTGAGGATCCTCCCAGTGCCAGGCTGGGAGTGAGAGACCCCGGGCAGTGGGGATTCTCCTGGACTATGAGGCAGGGGAAGTTTCATTTTACAATGCAGAGAATAAATCTCATCTCTACACCTTCTCCCACACCCTCACTGGCTCTCTCCTGCCTTTCTTCTGTACTTATAAAGCAGCTCTGAGGATCCTCCCAGTGCCAGGCTGGGAGTGAGAGACCCCGGGCAGTGGGGATTCTCCTGGACTATGAGGCAGGGGAAGTCTCATTTTACAATGCAGAGAATAAATCTCATCTCTACACCTTCTCCCACACCCTCACTGCCCTCTCTCCTGCCTTTCTTCTGTACTTATAAAGCAGCTCTGAGGATCCTCCCAGTGCCAGGCTGGGAGTGAGAGACCCCGGGCAGTGGGGATTCTCCTGGACTATGAGGCAGGGGAAGTTTCATTTTACAATGCAGAGAATAAATCTCATCTCTACACCTTCTCCCACACCCTCACTGGCTCTCTCCTGCCTTTCTTCTGTACTTATAAAGCAGCTCTGAGGATCCTCCCAGTGCCAGGCTGGGAGTGAGAGACCCCGGGCAGTGGGGATTCTCCTGGACTATGAGGCAGGGGAAGTTTCATTTTACAATGCAGAGAATAAATCTCATCTCTACACCTTCTCCCACACCCTCACTCCTCTCTCCTGCCTTTCTTCTGTACTTATAAAGCAGCTCTGAGGATCCTCCCAGTGCCAGGCTGGGAGTGAGAGACCCCGGGCAGTGGGGATTCTCCTGGACTATGAGGCAGGGGAAGTTTCATTTTACAATGCAGAGAATAAATCTCATCTCTACACCTTCTCCCACACCCTCACTGGCTCTCTCCTGCCTTTCTTCTGTACTTATAAAGCAGCTCTGAGGATCCTCCCAGTGCCAGGCTGGGAGTGAGAGACCCCGGGCAGTGGGGATTCTCCTGGACTATGAGGCAGGGGAAGTTTCATTTTACAATGCAGAGAATAAATCTCATCTCTACACCTTCTCCCACACCCTCACTGCCCTCTCTCCTGCCTTTCTTCTGTACTTATAAAGCAGCTCTGAGGATCCTCCCAGTGCCAGGCTGGGAGTGAGAGACCCCGGGCAGTGGGGATTCTCCTGGACTATGAGGCAGGGGAAGTTTCATTTTACAATGCAGAGAATAAATCTCATCTCTACACCTTCTCCCACACCCTCACTGGCTCTCTCCTGCCTTTCTTCTGTACTTATAAAGCAGCTCTGAGGATCCTCCCAGTGCCAGGCTGGGAGTGAGAGACCCCGGGCAGTGGGGATTCTCCTGGACTATGAGGCAGGGGAAGTTTCATTTTACAATGCAGAGAATAAATCTCATCTCTACACCTTCTCCCACACCCTCACTGGCTCTCTCCTGCCTTTCTTCTGTACTTATAGTGCAGCTCTGAGGATCCTCCCAGTGCCAGACTGGAAGTGAGAGCCCCCGGGCAGTGGGGATTCTCCTGGACTATGAGGCAGGGGAAGTTTCATTTTACAATGCAGAGAATAAATCTCATCTCTACACCTTCTCCCACACCCTCACTCCCTCTCTCCTGCCTTTCTTCTGTACTTATGGTGCAGCTCTGAGGATCCTCCCAGTGCCAGGCTGGGAGTGAGAGCCCCCGGGCAGTGGGGATTCTCCTGGACTATGAGGCAGGGGGAAGTTTCATTTTACAATGCAGAGAATAAATCTCATCTCTACACCTTCTCCCACACCCTCACTGGCTCTCTCCTGCCTTTCTTCTATACTTATAAAGCAGCTCTGAGGATCCTCCCAGTGCCAGACTGGGAGTGAGAGACCCCGGGCAGTGGGGATTCTCCTGGACTATGAGGCAGGGGAAGTTTCATTTTACAATGCAGAGAATAAATCTCATCTCTACACCTTCTCCCACACCCTCACTGGCCCTCTCTCCTGCCTTTCTTCTGTACTTATAAAGCAGCTCTGAGGATCCTCCCAGTGCCAGGCTGGGAGTGAGAGACCCCGGGCAGTGGGGATTCTCCTGGACTATGAGGCAGGGGAAGTTTCATTTTACAATGCAGAGAATAAATCTCATCTCTACACCTTCTCCCACACCCTCACTGGCACTCTCCTGCCTTTCTTCTGTACTTATAAAGCAGCTCTGAGGATCCTCCCAGTGCCAGGCTGGGAGTGAGAGCCCCCGGGCAGTGGGGATTCTCCTGGACTATGAGGCAGGGGAAGTTTCATTTTACAATGCAGAGAATAAATCTCATCTCTACACCTTCTCCCACACCCTCACTGGCACTCTCCTGCCTTTCTTCTGTACTTATAAAGCAGCTCTGAGGTTCCTCCCAG